>NC_134180.1:27395425-27400425 GCF_964188355.1 Buteo buteo
TAATAAACTCCTCTTCTCCAAACAGTTGTTGCTGTGAAGGAACTAACTTTCCATGAAGCGCTGCTCCATCAAGCACACTGAATACTTTATGTTAAAAAGCAAAATGTTACTTAATGATAAATTAAAATTACACTAACAGGCAAAGATAAAACATAATAATGACACCCCCTTAAGGAAAAGAAATCGCTGGAAAGCACAGAGGAAGATATCTTGTGAAATGTGTTGTTTCTGTTAGCGCATCAGGGTGGCCGTTTGGAGTCCCTATCACATTATTAAAGACATCTCCATCCATGAAATAAAAATACGTTAGGCGTATGGGGATGGAGTGGGAGGAGAAGAGGTTGTGTAACAGATATTACATGAAAAGTTTTTCTTCTTTTGCTGCTACCATCCCAAGATGTGAATTAGACCTCAGTGGTAACTGTAAAAGCAATGAACATGAATCTTTAAAGTGCAGTGGGTAAGATTTACCCTTGGAAGGCAAGCAGATGGCTTGTACACCTATGAAACACACTTAGGCTCTATTTTGGAGACATAGAAGTATGGCGTAATTTTCAGCAGCCCTTACCCCTGAGTACATGTTACTCCTTCTCTCTCATCCCTTCCAGCCCCACAGCCTCCAAATGCTAGGTTTTGTTACATGGGTAGGCTTTGCTGTGAAGGGCACTTCAGTCTTCCCTTCTGTGTGTTGCCTCAGAGAGACTGAGGGATATTATTGTAGATGAAATAATGTACAGTGCTCCTTTGTTAGTTGAATGCCAAAATCCTGGACGTGCAGCTGTTCCTGGCAGACCAGTGACTCGCAGCCCTGCCACAGCTGAGAGAATGAAATAAGTTTTTCATCTGATGAAAAATTCTTTCCCCACTGCTAAGATATTGATCATCTCCCTGTGCTCAGGACCTACATTGTAAACTAGTGTTTCTTTATCTGTTTCCATATGTATTATACATTAATGAAAATTTGTGGTAGAAACAGGTCCATTTCTTAATACGTCTGAGGTCCGGGCTATGATGGGCACCAGTGAAATCACTGGTGATTTGGCAAGTGATTTCACTGAGAGCAAAACCAAATGGTTTTTTGATGTCTCATGCCATATTGTGTGGTCTCTGGTTTTTATTGTGGATTTTGCAGACCACAGTAAAAATTGAACAAAGGTGTGCATTTACAACTTACTGTGCATAAAAGAAGAGAAGAAAGAGGAGAAGTGATCACCACTAATAAAAAACCTGAGCGTAAATACATGGTGACACCTTTTTAAAGGGTTTTCACAGACCATGTTGAAAATGTTATGCTTGCTAGCAGAGCAGAGTAATGGAGGTACACTCTACAGATGGAGCTTCTAATCAGATTAGCAATAGAGCAGTTTGAAAAGTGCTTTGGAATAAAAGGCATTATATAAATGCAAGCCATTATCACTATGGGGTATATTTTTCTCCTGATGTGTGTGCATAATTCCCTCTAGAGTTAATGGGAGATGCATGCATGCATTGAAGGGAGACTATACCTGGCAGTGTGCTTCTTTTCCACTAAAATAACTAGGAAGATAAAATTTGTTAGAGGGCAGAAAATGGTAGATCAGCTGAATAAGGTATTCATTGAATACCAGTCAAACTGGTCTACTGAAAACTTTGCCACTGCATTTCAGAAGCTGTACATTGTATCACAAAGAGATGATGGGGTGATGGCAGTTAAAGTGATTCAACTGGTAGGAGAAATGATGTAACGCTGGCATATACAGTGCCCACTTGTAATTCAGGGCCCTATTAGCAACTGATTGATTTGCTGAATTTTTAGAATGCCTCCAATTAAATGTGTCAGGAATACACATTTTGTAGTAAACATTCTTTCTAAGGATAAAGTAAACATTATCCAAACAAAAAGTGTGGTATCCTACCCAATTCCTGAATCTTCCTTCTAATATTTACCCAAAATCCAGGGAACAGAGAAAACTGTCATCTTTCAGGTTTTCAATGTATTTTGGAGCCTGTGGCAGTACAGTCCCCCATCCCGCCAGCAGGAAACGAAACTTCTCCGGGCAAGGAGAAGGGGAAGAAAAAAACCCCCTAAACTCTAGAGGCCGCAGGTTGAAATTTGAACTGGCCAGTCGGGATGTGCCAGGTACACTGAGGTGACCTTCTTGGCCAATAGGGATTAAATGACCACAGGTCAGATTCGACAGGGGTATAAACGGGGTCCTGCCGGAGGACATGTGGGAATCGGTCCTCCTTGGAGCAGCGGGTCTGCAGTCGGGGACTCCCCCTTGGGTCGGGGCACTGCCCCAGGTAACTCCTCGAGGGAGAGAGCCCTCCTCTTTTAGGTGAGCGATATGCACATTTTGAGTGATCCCTTTTAAATCTTAAGGATTCTTAAGTCGGCTGTGTAGTACTAATTCCCATTGAGCCTGTAGTTCACTAATGTTATTGGAGTTCTAACTAACTTTTTACTGAAGAATAAATCTGACTTTCAACACCTGTTGGATTTGGTTGTACATGCATATGTAACACAGTCTTCTTGCATTAGTTAAATGATCTCAAGTTGTTACTCAGCTAGTCAGCAAATGATATGACCTGAGCCATTCTGCAAAGCTAAAAAAAAACCCCACAACCCAGCCCTTAGCAGAAAATACTTCGAGGGAAACTTATGACATCTACTTAGATGCCAAATATTCACTTCATTTATAATTGTTTTTACATGACTGGAAGCAACTACATGCTCAGTTCCCTCCCATTGTCATTCTTTTAGTGCCAATCTGTCCTCACGCATTTGATTTTGAGTTGGGCTCTAGCTCAAACAGCAAAGTTATCAGCTCTGTCTGTACCTTCTCACCCCAGCAGCCATCTCCTTGTCATGAGCCTCATTAGAATTACAGTCTAGAGCAGGATTCTGCGACACAAAATCCTTCTCTGAGTCAGCACCTATGGCCATTACAAGACCTACAACAGCTGCAGTAATACCTCAGTGAGCCATTCTAACCTCTCAGAATAGTTGCACAACTGCCATTTGCTTATACGCCACACTAACTCTAAATAGAACATATTATTTCTATAAATGCTATTAGTAAAATGACTGAATTATACAGAAACCAAAAAGTATGTTGTCAAGAACACTGGGCAGATTTAATGTCAAGGGGCAGGGGGGGCTAAGAAAACGGAACAGCTATAAGGTAAAAATACAGAGTACAATGGCATTTGAAGTAATACACATTTATTTTTATTCATTAAGTGTTTTTCTGGCTAACTCGTTAGAGACCTCACTTCATCTACTATCCATTTTTGTCAGTGTAGAATTTAAGAAAAGAATGATCTGTACAGATCCCCCAACATGTGTTTACCATATACCATGCATGATTGCAGCCACTCACAACAAGGTAAATGGGAGAAACTATTCCACTGGAGTCAGTGAAGTCACACTAGGCTAAATATGGTCGTTTAAAAAAATCTGAATCAGATCCATTGTTTACAGAGTAACTTATTAGTATCTGTATGTTAAGGTTTTGTCAGGTGTTTCATTATAAATCCTCATTTTGGAAAGTTTAAAACTCCAGGGTAGCATTGTTTTAAATTACAGGAGCATAGATTATACATAACTATAATGCTATTTTTTTTTTAATCCTATACCTAAAAAATATCTTTATTCGTTTAAATGAAGTTTGGCATGCAAGCAAGCCATAATGAAAAACAATTGGTTTTTTTGGGGGGGGAGGATATATATTTTAATACAGAACAGTTATTTCATTTTTTAAACTGTTTACATATGCTTGGCAAACTGAACAGCCAGCATACTTACAAAAGCTGCCTTAGCAGGGAGCATGCCCAGTACCTGAATATAGTCTAAAACCTAAACAATAGTATGAATAATCATAAGGCAAGCTGGTTCCCTCCTCTCTGAATTTTAGCCCATGAAAAACCGATCTGCTCCTCTTAGAAGCCATGGAGAAGCATTTCCAGTTGAGACTGACTTTGCAGAAGTCGTCTTGGCTCAGCCGCTTGGAGGCTCCATTTTGAGTCACCCACCAGAGCTGCCACCTGCAGACCACCACAGCCCCTTCCCATCTTGGCTGCAAAAACACGCAAGATGCATGTTCAGCTGAGGCAAGTCTAAGCACTACATGGTAGACTGCTCTCTCGGGGAAGATAATATGTGGCTACCAGCTGTCAAACCCCAAATTGCTCCCAGCCAAATTTGGTTTGGAGATTAATATTTAGGTGCCAGATAATTATGTTTAAACTTTTAGGACTCCCTTTCCACGGCCATTGGACGTCAGAGGTATACCTGTAGCTTTGTCATGATTTTATCTGGTTTTGCTATTCTTGACCATTTAACATTCCTTTTACATTCACTTGGTGAGTACTTTACTCAAATACTTGTGATAGTAAGAGGTTCATCATGAATTTTTGTCTGATCTACTGAAATTCAAATTCTGGTTTAAAAATATCCTGAGCAGACGTGAGTAGCTGCAATACTTTTTACTGGTTTTGTAGGTAAAGGCATAGGATTGTACATAGGTAGTATCCTTCCAAGCCTCAGGGTCCCAGACATGTACCCTGTATCCATGCATTGCATGCATTTCAGCCTGCCAAAAACATCAGGAGAAAAGCTGGTACATAAACTTTCAAGGGGATCGGTGCCCATTGTGCAACTTTCCCTGTTTCATTAATCCCAACCAAATTGTTCCTCACCACTGGCAGTTCTTGCTTTGTGTTTGTTAAGAAACTGTTTTCCTAGAAAGTTGTACATGAAGGCCTATGTGGTGCACTGCAATAACCACTGGCTCAGTTTGCTTTGTAATGGTATTGCATGATTAAATCAGTTTAAATACAAAAAGTTAAAATCAGTTGTCGACTTCAGGGAACTGACAGATGCAAGTACATTTTCTGAGTAACTATTTGTTACACAGTAATGGTTTAACTTTAGAAATAAAACTTTCAGACCCAAACTGAGCCCTATTAGCAATACAGATTTTGTCTAACATACATAATGAAACCAGCAAATTAGGTCC
>NC_134180.1:27405425-27512925 GCF_964188355.1 Buteo buteo
GCATGACAGCAAAGATACTTTGTCCAGTGTGCTTAACAGTTGGTACATTTATGATCCATACATTTCTTTCTAGTTACTATGCTGTGTTCTGGATATTATGGAAGTTGGCTTCACATAAAATGTAGCCAAAGTTTTTGAACTTAAGTGTCTAAATGTGGTCATGGATATAAGTAATCTGTTTATAATGAGAAAAACTTTCAAAGCAATCCACTTACTGTTTCCTGATTTCAATGGACTGTTCTGATTTTCTGGGTATGCTCTGAGGCATGCAATGCCCCGTTGAGTGCATTTGCTATACAATACAGTACA
The DNA here is from genome assembly GCF_964188355.1 of Buteo buteo. Lineage (NCBI taxonomy): Eukaryota > Metazoa > Chordata > Aves > Accipitriformes > Accipitridae > Buteo > Buteo buteo. The sequence goes on from NC_134180.1 coordinate 27,405,735, forward strand.
GGGATGCTTGCTATTAAGAATAGCAAAGTAGCATGGATGATATGGTTGGCAATATCCACATACTACACAGAGGCCTGTGAGTAACAAGGACAAATGCCAGTGCTGGATCAAAGTTTGTGTAAGTACTTATACATTCAAAAGAACAAGTGTAAAACGTTGCCTTGGTGTGGATGTTAATGCTTTCACAAGAGAGTGTGAACAGGGATAGATGCAGATGGATATCTAAATGGGGGCCATGCAGCTCTGTGACTGCAGTTGCGCCAGGTGATATGTGCCCATGTACCACCCTAACCAATGCTCAGGGGGACCACAAAAGTCTTCTCTCCTTTCCTTGCTCCCACAGATGCTAGAACATCCATGCTCTGAGAGTGAAGCAATTAGGAATTTAATTCAGCTGAATCCCTTTTTAAACTTCAGTTGGAAGTCAGCTCCAAACTATCCCTGGTACTGGACTGATACTTAGATTTTGAACAACATATCTTCTTTTGGTTTCTGCTTATACTTCACCTGCTGCTTAGTGTGCTGCATTATATAAATGGCTTTTTTGTTAATTGCTCTGACACATTTTTCCAACATGTGTCCTAGGCTCTATTCTTCATTTATCTTTCCCTTGGAATGAACAAGCTAAGAGAACTGTATTAATTTCCTTCCTTAAGCTGCCTAGCATGTGTTTTAAGCTGTTCAAACAACTGAGCACAGAACTGTCACGTCAGATTCTTTGAAACTGAAAGAGAGCGGAGAAACAGCTAAACTTCAGCCTTCTGCTACTATTCCCCTTCCATGGTAACTGCTATAAGGAAAATGGAACAATGAAGTCACTTTAAAGTCATTACCCTTTTTATCTCTTTAGGGGAGCATTAATTTTTTATTTCCATTTTCTGCATTATTCTCTCCCAGATTCAAGGATTTTGTATAGTTTGGTAAGGTAGAGCTCTTTGCCTTAAAATATGTGGATGTGAGTCCATTTTTACTATTTGCTTTGTGCTAGTACTAGTACATTAGCCTCTGTGGATTTTGTTAATCCAGATTTACTTGTGTGAGAGTTGACTCTGACCCAAAATGTGCCCCATTCAGTGCATTTTAAGGAATGGCAATGTGTTTTCATGAATTCTAGCTGAAGCTGAAATAGATGTTGAAGCTATAAAGACAATATGTGAATCCTCTAATAAAGTCCATAATTACATTGACTGGAATTCAGTGAAATAACTGAACAATATTCAGCAGGAATCTAACATTTGGCAACTTCTGGGTGTCATAAATCAGTATATTTAGCAGATGTTTTCAGCTTATTGTTTTCTTTGTTTTTTGTATTCGTATTGTGGAATTGATTTGACAATTCACAGATACAGTATTTTGCTGAATTGCTCAAAAGTCATAATGGTATTTCCCTAATTCACACATTATTCTGACCAGATGACTTCCCTGTTTCCTCTTGTGTTCAAGGCCTGTGAACTTTTCTGAAGGTCAAAACAAAGGAAAAGAGCAGTCAAATGCAATTTGAGGAGTTGTATTAGAATAGGTTATCAAATAGGGAGTGGCTGGGGCAATAGTGCTCAAAGCATTGGAAAAGAGTTTAAGAGCATGGCAGGGTTTTCCTGTAGACACAGTGCTATCAGGAGTGTAAGCTTTGCTGAAGAAGACTGGGTTGTTCATTCCTGGGCTCATCAAAATGAAGAAAATTAGGAGAAATCGACTTCCTTATACAGCTCTGTTTGACAAGCATGTAAAGAGGATAAAGATCATTCGATCATAGTCTGCAAGCATCTACCATTGGGAAAGGAATTTTGGAGAGAAACTCTATAAAACAAGCAAGACAAAGTATGAGATCTAAGAAAGTTTAGACTTTTAATAGTTAAGGTAACTGACCATCACAATAGATTAACACTTTTGGTGGGTTCCCACTTACTAGAAAACATTCATTAATTGTAGAGGTTATTTTAAAAGTTATGTCCTAATTTTGATAAAGGTTGTCTGAAAAGATGACCACTGAGTCCATGGCACACAGTGCTGACAGCACTAGTAACACTATTTGAAATGCCAACAGCTGTGGATGCACAGATGCTGCAGATTAAGAAGTGCCCCTATCCCAGTTCTGCCACTGATTCATCCGGAAACAAGAGCAGGTTCCTTATGAAAGGAATCTTATATATTCTAATAAGGAATATTTGCTTTTCTAGCAAGTCATACTGTACCTAGACAGTATGGCAGTAATTTTTATTACATGTTCTCTACTCTGGCTGGATAATCCTTTCTATTTTGCATGGACATATGTTTGGTGAAGTATATAATTAACAAAGTAACTTTTGTCTGATGCCTAACAAAAACTGAAGAAAAAGTATTGTTATACTGATACTTTATTACAGTATTTATCTAACATCACAGAAGTGCAAGGAAATACAGCTTTTGTTTCAGTTTTTCATAGCTTTTACACAAATATGTTGATTTCCCAGAACTGACTAATCAATTAAATGAAATTTTCTGATCTTACTCATTTTTAATAGCTCTATTATTCACTGTATCAAAAAATCAAGAGGATGATAAGATAATAATTTTCTCTTGAAACTATGCAAGTTTCTGAATTAATTTAAAAGATACTGAATCAAGACACACATTGGTACGATTGAGAGGCTAAAGCTGAATCTTTTTTATTTGAGCTTGCTAAACCCAGTTCAGTGGGACAAATGAATTACAGCTATAACTGGAACCAAGAAGATCAACAGCTTATGCATAAGCGATTGGTTTCTCTGAACCTAAACACTGCATATACCTTCCTACACCGAAATCAAGATTCTAGCTAGATTAATAAATAAGCAAATAAAGAGGTCATGTAGCTGAACAATTGATTAAGGTAAGGAAACACAAACCTTTTCATTAGGATATTTTTTTTTAGCTATGTGAAAGTTAGTAAAATACAATGCTCACAATAACAATTCCTTTTTTCTCTAGAAATCTGTATATGCTTTAATCAGTTTTTAAATACTTTGCATGGCTTTTAATTTAAATTACCTCACTACAAGAAATGTTAGGTATAGTATGTCGTAATAGTTATCTCCTTTGAGACCAGAAATTTTTTAATTTCATCTTGTTAAAGCAAAACGTTGTTATGTTTTCTCATAGCTTATCAGGATAAGGAATATGTTATACATTGAACAAGGATGGTTATTTTTGAGGGTCTATGTGCATGATGATGTAATCTTTATTTAATAATGAGAAAGGTTGTCTTTTCTGCTGTCATGCAGTTGCTACAAACTTACTCCAATGACTACTAGAGATTTTAATTGCAATGTTACAGGCAGCTGGAGATTGTTATTATCTCCTGAACCTGTAGCAATTATGTAGGATGCCACAGCAGTGGTAATTTAAGAAGAATTCTTGTCATTATCTTCCTGGCTTGGTCAAAAAAAAGTGATGAGAGTGGTAGTGTTTCATACTGAGAAAATGCCCGTGACTGGGTTGAGTGGACAAACACCATCTCAGGTTTAACCACTATAGCATGCTGATACTCTTCTTGCCTTGTCTTCTGTACCTGTTGAGATTGCTTACATATCTGAATACACCCTAAGCCTAGCCAAATCTGTGTCTATGTTTATGAGGTTCTTCTCAGATTTCCCTTTTCTGTGATGAAATGCTGATAAGTTACTTCAGAATCAGCATCTCTCTGCTCCTCACTGCTGTGGGTAAGCTGGTACCTATCCCTGGAGGTTTGGAAGATTCTTTCACATTGGTTAGATTGACTGAAGTGAACACAGCTCATCTATATTTGCTTAGATTGGAAAATGTGGTCAAATTTGTGTAATGTACTAACACCAACAAAGGGAGGATTTTTTTATTCAACATTTTGCTCTCTCTCTATTGTAGCTCAATTGGTTCTGCTAATTGGTAGCTTTTTTTGCCTGGTCAGTGATTCAGGACAAGAAATGCAACAGCTGCAGAGAGAAAGTCTCTGTCCCTAGCTCACAAGTGGCTGTACAATTGCTCAAATTTTGACTCTACTTCCCCACCACCTCTGAACACTATACCTGAACACCCATACCTGAAAAAAGCCCAGCTCCTATTTTATATGTCACCTTTTATTCTGTTGTCACTTTTAAAAATTTCTGTTTCTGTAACACACACACATCTTGAATCACAGGTCAAAAGATTCTCTAAAGAATTTAGGCAGTTAAAAAGACAAATGCTTAGTGGAACTTTCAAAATCACTGAAGTGCTTAAATCCCATTGATTGAAATGGAAGTCAGGATCACGACTTCCTTAGGTACTTACGAAAATCCTATCCAGCACAACTTGACACATTTGAAAGTCTGGCCTTCAGGGCTTGTGTTTTCTGGAGACCCAGAAACAAAAAAATATTATTCAATTTGCAACACTTTGCCTCTAAACAAACTTAATGAGTCCTACTTTTATATCATCCTAATATTAATATTCCACACACCATCACCCTCACTTCATTTCTTCCCTGCAAATTGCCTGCAAGTAGGTTACTTCAGCTCATGCCCCAGGAGAAACAAGTCTGAGATCCACCAGACAGAAGTGTGTTTGAGAGTTAGAAAGGCCTTGCAGAGAAAGAGGCGCCCTCTCAGTATGTCTCCATCTAAACAAGGATGTTTTGTCCTTAATCTGAGTCATTATGTGAACTTGGAAAAATAAGGTCTTAAGTATCCAGCACCTCTAAAGGTTTAGACCTTTGTCACTTTAGGCCAATAGTTTAAGTTTAATTGCATATATTCTTCTACCCTTCCTACCTGTGAAACTGGGGAAATGAGATAAATCAAAGGAGACTTCATTCAACCCAAACTTCTTCTTATTAGTACTTTCTTTCTCAAATGAAACAAAAAGAAGCTCAAATGGCCATACCCTGATTTTTCAGCTTGTTCATATTCCTTTTATAAAATTTTATTACTCTGAAGGGAATTAAACAATTACCAGTTTACAAAATCATTACCTTTTTTTTTTGTTATTTCATTTCTTGTGCATTGTCTCTTGCAAGCAAATTAAACAGATCTTTAGCTGGCAGTTGGCAGGATGACATAGGGATAGTGAGAGTATAATGAGAAAGGATCTGCTGATTCAACTAGGTGGGGAAAGCTAGGATTGCACCATAAAACACATAATACCTCATAACACTATCTCATTTAAAGAGTAGTGTATCAGTTTAAAGCTATAACACTGGTATACTACTGTTAAAAAAAAAAAAACCAAAAAAAACCAAAAAACAAACACACCACACACAAAAAAACAAAAAAACCCAAAGAAACAAAAAGCCACACTCCAAAAGACATCTTCCAAAATTCTGGGAAAACTCTTAACGGTGTGAACTGTTGTGATCCAAGCTACAGACAGAGAAATTCCACCACTGATTAAAACTGTGGTTTTCAAATATTTTTGTGATCGGTAGTCTTAAAAGAAGGCATATAAAGTAGAACATCCCAGCAGTACTCTTGGGAATCACCAACTGTGAACTGAAAATGTTGCCTCTTAGCCAGTGCTGAAAAGAGGATGCACTTTGTCTATGGATGACTCCAGGATAGACGTTATGTCTTTTCTCATTCTCCACTTAAAAGTCCTTTTCATGTCCTATGGCTGATTTCCACATTTGTGCCCTCCTTTCAGAACCAGCGTGGAGCACTCACCCTGACACAAACAGCAACATTTATGTCTCTCCGCATTCAGAACCTTCTTGAGAGTAACCTTGTCCCAGATGAGTCTCTAGCCTGGAAGACTGTCCATAAAATGGGCAGTGGAGAGCTGGAATTGAGTACTTGGCAGCCTAAAGGAGAGGAGCATATAAGCCACATTTTCATCAGCTTCATGCACTGTCCACACTTCTTACTGTCATCTGGAAACCCTGATCTAGCCAATTAGAAGATGGAGGTGAATTGTTAGCAGATTATCTGACAGAAATCTCTAGAGAAAATTCCCCAAGAGGAGATGAGATCAGAAATTTTAAAGCTGTCCTCTCTCTCATTAAGTACCTTTTACCTAAGCTTAGCTGAAAACATCAATAGAGTGCTTATGAGGAACGCTGGCACAATCATATATTACTTACACAAGGTGTATCTGTTTCCTGTCATATTTGTAGCTCATAAATACTTAACTCTATTGATATACCCTGCAGAATATAGCTAGGGATTACTACAAGGACTATACAACTGCCATGGTGCCCAGTGGAATCTACAACAACTTTGTGTTAAGGAACCTGTATACCTCATTGTCTTCATATGAATGACAAATGCTTCCTGCTTTTTTTCCCCTAGCTCTACTGTGCTTTAGCTGTGTCAATATTGAAATGTTTGCTCTGCATAGAGATTATTATTCCAGTTTGGAATTTTTATGAGACCTGGGCCCAGGCCTGACCTTCCTTACATGAATTCTGGCACTACCTTGCCATGAATGCTTCCTAATTGCTGATTACAGCTTATCATTACAAGAAGACACTTATAGCCAGGGAATTGAACCAGTATGCCTGAATCTGTTCTGGGTCAGATCCAGCTGTGATTGAAGCTGTTTTAGCTGAGCTCTGATTCCAAGCCAGTAACAGTTCATTGTTCCGTTCACAGACTCTAAGCACAACCTTCGACAAGGGGAGGTGTTAACCTCTACTTCCTCCCCCTCCATGAGCATCATTTTTAGTCCTGGGCCTGTACTGGATTTTTTTTTAATACCCTAAATTTAGTATAGGGGACCATGCTGCTGGTGAGAAAAAAGTGATGCCAGGAATACAGGTGGGGCCAGCACTAGCCAGAGGAGTAGGAATGATGAAGGGGTCAGCTCATTGGCAGGTAAAATCTTGTTTCTCTCCCTTGTAAAAACCCAAACCCATTACCTGCACACATGTATATCTCCCTGCCACTAGGTATAGTGGCATTGCTGGAGGAAACTAAGGCTATTGAACAACAGTGTTTTTCTCCACAAGAAACAGGAGTCACAAGAAGCAGTTTACCTGGATCTCACCTTAGCAGGTAGTCCCTGATGATAGCTGGTTCCAAGAAAGAAACTTTGTGACCATCTGCTGGTGCATAGTGTGGCAAGGGAGGGCAGAATGAAAAACACAGGACAGGGTGGTGGTTCTTAAAGGACTCTTAAAATCAAGCTGTCCTCTTGTTGCACAGAACTTGCCAGGGGCTGTTGCTTTTCAGCTGAACTGGTGTTCTAAGCTGGAAAGGTCTTTGTTTTGCTTCACTTCCAGTTTGGGATCTAGGATCAGCAAAATTTCCAAAATAACAGCTTAAGTTTAGTTCCAGCTTTGGGAAATATTTTGAACCAGTTCATGGTTCAGGTTTAGTTTGACTTTTTCTCTTAACAGACGAATGGGAAATATGACTTTCTTATTCAGTCACTGACATTGATTTTAAACAAGAAACTGCAAAAACATGTCAGATGTGCTCTATTCTTTAATAAGTTTTTATTTATAGTTAATAAAGTCAACATCACAGATTATTTAATCATAGTGGAAGACCCTGACTTTGGCCTCAGTGCTCTAAGAGGGCATTCACATGGTTCTTGGTACAGAAGTGAAGTCTTCATGTCCTTTAGTTACTCTCTTGCCTCATCCAAATTTCTTCTGGAGCAGCTTTATTGTGAGGCATTCAGTTACACACAAGAGTGTGGGTGTGGTGTGCTGCTGTCCCTACATGCAGATCCTGTTTGAAAGTCAAGTGCCTCTGTGTGCATCCATGTGGTGTGCAAGGCCTGGCCTATGCTTATGTTGTTTCAGCTTGTCTTACTGAGTAGCTTTTGTCTCGCTACTGATGGTGCTGGTTCTCACTTGAGGTCATGTGAGCATTGTCCTAACCCTAGGAGTAATACAAACAGTTTATGGTTCTGCTTTGGTTTTGATGTTTAAACAAATGGCTGTAGAAGAGACCCTGGGAAATGCATGCCACTGACTCTGACTTCAGTCCCTGGTAAGACAGACTGTATGTCCATCTTGGGGAGAAAGGTCACTGGCCACATGGTGTCAAACATGATCTGTTGGAATCATTATGGCTTCTGCAGAGGGAAATGCTGCCACACTGACCTGCTCTACCACCATGTAGATAAAGAAGAGCCAGTGGAGATGATATGTAGTGGTTTAACCCCAGCTGACAGCTAGGCACCACACAGCCACTTGCTTACTCCCCTAGTGGGATGGGAAGGAGAATCAGAAGGGTAAAAGTGAGAAAACTCGTGGGTTGAGGTAAAGACAGTTTAATAGGTAAAGCAAAAGCCACACACGCAAGCAAAGCAAAACAAGGAATTCATTCACCACTTCCCATCGGCAGGCAGGTGTTCAGCCATCTCCAGGAAAGCAGGGCTGCTTCATGCATAACAGTTACTTGGGAAGACAAATGCCATCACTTCAAACATCCACCCCCTCCTTCCCCCAGCTGTATATGCTGAGCATGACATCATATGGTATGGAATATCGCTTTGGTCAGTTGGGGTCAGCTGTCCCAGCTGTGTCCCCTCCCAGCTTCTTGTGCACCCCCAGTCTACTCACTGGTGGAGTGGGGTGAGAAGCAGAAAAGGCCTTGACTCTGTGTAAGCACTGCTCAGCAATAAGAAAAACATCTCACTGTATTATCAACACTGTTTTCAGCACAAATCCAAAACGTAGCCTCATACTAGCTACTATAAAGAAAATTAACTCTACCCCAGCCAAAACCAGCACATTCTCCACCCCTTATTCCATACTATTTATGTCTTGCTCAGGTACCACACTATCCAATACATCCTCATTAACCACCACCCCCCCTTCCCATCCTTTGATATAATACACAGATTTCATTCTTTGGTCTATGGACCACCACTGTAAAATGTCCATAAAATGCCCATAACATGTCCACAAATATCCACAAAATGTCCATTGAGTTCATTTAGTCCTTGACTTTGGGCTCCATCTGTTATGGTGGTCACTCAGGACACTAGAGGTGGAGTGTTGCATGGAGTTATTGGGCAGCAAAGCCAGCTCAGGTCAGGTCACTGCTGCACTTGCACTGCTTCTTGTAAGACTTGTCCTCTACTGGTTCAGGTGGTTCCTGCTAAAGTAATTCCCATAACATGCAACTCAAATCCCAGGTTACAACAATTTAAAGGTGTTCCCATTACAATGTCCATCCCTGGTCCCTTTGGACCAGACCATAGGGTTTAATATTGCAATGAACTCTTCCCCTTGCCCATGCTCCGGCTTGGATTTATCCACAGACTGCAGTCCCTTAGGGGTGTATCTGCTTCAAGTGGAGCCTTATCTGTGAGCCACAGTCTCTTCAGGAGTATACCTGCTGCAGAGTAGACTTATCCACAGCCACAGTGGCTTTGAGATGCACCTCTTCATCCACAGACACAGTCGTGAGGTGCATCTGTTCCACTGTGGCCTTATCCATGGGCCACAATGCCTTCAGAGATACACCTGCTCCAGCGTGGCCTTACCCACAGCCACAGTCCCTTCAGAAGTAAACCTGCTCCAACATGGCCTTACCCATGGCTGTAGTCCCTCCAGGGGTGTACCTGCTCTCTCATGGGCTTATCGAACTCAACTTCAAAAAGCCTTCAGCAGTTTTCCTCACCACAGAAGCACATCTGCACTGATTCCAGAAAAAAAGTTCTTTTACAGATTGAAATCTGGTAAAGGATAGTAGTCAGAGGGTAAGGTATAACCAGAACTTTTCAGGATGGGGAGGATTTGGCAGTCTTATCTCCCAGGGTTTGGAGAGGAGAAGGAGGGGGTGGGGAATGATCAAGGTGGGAGGGAAATTATCAAAATTTGCATAATCGTGAAGGCAGCAGATGACCTGAACTGCTGTTCACCAAATCTCACAATGCTAGAACTAGAGGCACAGATCAAGACAGGAGGATCGTTTTACAATAAGTTAAAGGAAGTACTTCCCTGTAAGACACGTAGTGAACTTCTGGAACTTGCTGCCATATGTGAACGTAGATGATAGTTAGACCATTGCTATCTTCTTACTAAAGTCAGAGATGACATACTGTCTTTCCTGTTAGTTCTATCGGAGTGCGGTATTTTTGCTATGAGAGCAGAGAGACTGGCAGAAATAAGATTGTTTTGTTTTTAATTTTCTGTAAGGACATGATGTTCACCTGTTAAACACAGTTCAGTCTATAATGATATATACAGATATAGATACATACATATGTATGTATATTTCACTCTAGCTCTTCTGTTAGGGAAGTCCCCTGCCCTCCCACATAAATATACCAACTTTGTAACTGCCTCCTCTTCACAGTCTCCACAAACTGAACACAGGCCATCTTCTGGCTAATTAAATCTTAGGATTTGTAGCTGCCAGCAGCAGCAAGCTGATTGACATTTCACCAGTTTTTTGTTATACATGACATCAGGGTTTTAAGCTGTGGTTTTGCTCCCTCATGGAGTGCTTCTGGAGACTCAATCATGGAATGGTTTGATAGCGTCAGCAGTCTGACAAATCTGCACCTTCTCCACTTGGACATACATCTAATCGTTTCTGTCTGGGAGGATATTTCCAAGTACATTGTGGGGGGAAAAATGATCAAATATTGTCTATTTTTGTTGCTTCCATGGGAGCAGCAAGAAAGCAAGGAAAGATGCGCATCATCTTCCCTGGTAGAATTTTAAACTATATCTCCAGGTCTGGAATGGGCAAGGGAGAGTGAGCTGTGAGCTTTTACTGTGAAGAGGACATGTGTCCTTCACGGCTGATCAGCCATCAGCTGGAAGGTTTTGAATCCCACATTAACAATTGCTACTAGTAAATGCTGCTAAGCAAAGCAGGATGCTTGCCACCTGTGTTCAGGGTGGCATCATTAATTGGTACACAAGTAACTGTGTCCCATATTTGCAGTCTTTTTCACCTTTTGCCACAGAGCTTTGTGGTATTGGAATGCTCTTTAACCCCAACAGCTTCTGGTCACAATAGTAACTCCTTTCACTTTTTGTCCCTTCTGTGCTGAGCTGAGAGATGTCTTGGTGGTGCTTACCTGCCCAAAATAGTCCTACATGCTGTCTCTTCCAAGACAGATTCCTGCATTGTACTCTGTACAAAAGCTCATGGTCTGCCAGCATGGTAGCATGGGCCAGTTTGAACACATTCCACTTGCATAGCTCTGGCTTCATATCTGGGTCTGGATGTGATTCAAGCTGTTGGATTTAATTAGAAAGTTGTGTCTATTTTGGGGCCTACTTAATCAACTTAGCAATAGCCCTTGTACCCAGACCCTGTCCTACTGTCAGCATAGGTGCCTCCTGATAAATGTCGAAGTGCATTTTTGGTCACTGGAGAACAGTTAAAATTAATATTTGATAGATATCATTATATCATGCTACTGGCTACTGCTGCTATAGGTACATTAAGAAGAAAGTAAGTAAAACAAGGTGTAGCAAGTCATCTATTGTTAGCTGGGACTTCATGCCATATAAGGAGGAATTCTACTACAGAAACTTATGTCAAATACATCTTTTCAAGTGCAGTTTATGCAGTTTTTGTTGCAGAATGTGTAAGGAATGGTCACTGCAAGCATTTCATTTAATATATATCTCTCTCAAAGCGGAAATGCTTTTGAGTGAAAGGGACAGTTGCAGTAAGTTTTTCCAAGTGATGCAGTTGGCTGGGAACCAGGAGACAGCACCGTTCCTTGCTGCAGTGTCAGCTGGACCATGTGGCTTCACTTCTCTGAGTATAGTTTCTCCATCTGTAAAATGAGAGCACTGCAGAGCAATTAAAATCTGTGGGTGAAGGGACTCATGTAGGAGTTGCATGTTTTATGCTACAGTTAAGGTAATACAGGCAATTGTACTGTAAGACAACCTGTGCATCTAGAAATGATCTCTCTGTCATTCACACCTACTTCACCTCTCAAAAAGGTATCAAATACTCTATTAACATCATTTTTAATGATCATCTACACAGGTAAAGATCTGTATCACATAATTCTTTCTTTGTCAGAATATAGGTTACCTAGCCAATGAAATTGCTAAGACTATAAAAAAAAGGAGCAGATTTATCCTCTCAGGGTTGGGGGGAGCAGGGGGTGGTCTTAAAAATACCAGCTGGGCTGTGATCATGTTTGGGAAGATCTCAATGTCTGTAATTCTATCCAACAGCCAGAAGCTGGTCTACAGAAAATTACTGCTTTTTGCATACCTCTTGCACATAATACCATTCAGTCTGCCTTAATGATCTCCTCCAGTTAAAAGATTTAAAGACAGTCTCCTGTCTTAAGAAAGAAGATATGTCACAATGCCCTAACTTCCTTGTCTGCCTTGGTGGTGGGTTGGGAGGTCTGAGTTCCAAGTGACACCACAGACACCTCTGTGTTACTGCTTTGCATCAAGAAAAGCAAAAGAATTGTGGCTTTTGATACCTGTTGTCCTTGATGCTAATGCTGGACACAGTGGCTGGTCATGGACAATTGAAAAGAAAGATTTCATACTTTATTTTCTTTAACATTTTATTTGTGGGGGTAGGTTTCTTGAATGTTAAAGAAAATTAGATCATGGCTTAAGATTTCTTTTTTAATGTTTATTTTTACCTTAGCACCTGTGAGACACAGCGCAAGCTATTTGCAGAGCAGAAATCACAATTCCCAGCCAGCTCTGCAATACTTTGTATCAAGCCTTCCTATTTGTCAGTGATGGTGAAAAGTTTAACATTGAATCTTGTTACAGTAGTTTGCAAAAGTGGCTGTCCTCAAGAAAACTTATGTCCTGCATTTTTCAAGTTTTTCAGCTTTATTCTGACAAGTATAAGCATTTTATTTACAGCACTCTCCTAATATATAGCACAATAGTTGCTTTAAGAGTTTTGGGGCTTGTGCATTAGTGTGCTTAATACAAAGTTCTGGAGACAGGTTATAATAAGTGAAATTGTGATGCTTTAGCAGTTATGGGCCATATTGAATCTTTTTTGTAGTAGTGTGTAAAAGCCAGAGAAAATCTCCATTCCTGTAGCCAAAGAAACACAAAATTTGTTCTCAGTAATTCCACTACAGAGACAACCTACTGGATAGGTAATAGAGAATGGAAGGATGTTTTATGATTTTGTTTCATGTTAAATTACTTGCAAAAATATATTAAGTTCAGTTACATGACAGGAAAAATGGTTCCTACTAATTTCAGTGTGACTTTTACTGATCTGTACCGGAGAGGCTGCCTAGACAGACAGACAGCTATGTGCAAGGCTTTCCACAGGTTCTTCATCCTGCAGGTGTTAATCTGTTGACAGTTCCTGTGTGGTGGGAGTTTCTGAATGATGACTTGCAAACCCCTGCTTTGATTTTCAGAGAAAACAAACACATAAAAATCAGATCAGATTTCATCTTTCTTGTATGAATAGTTAGTACCAAGTAGCTTCAAAATTTGTGCTTGCTGTTTTTCACATCCCTTTTGTGTCCAAATATCTTGGTCTAACCACACCACATCTAAATCAAGACTGAGTAAAAAGGGGTAATGGAAGGGATGTGACAGATGCGCTCCCCAGAGAACCTAATATTGATCTGCACTGGTCAGGTTGCTCCACACAACGTAAAGCAGAGGCAAGGGTCCTCTGTCTTGCAGCAGGAGCCCATAGACTTCAGGAATACTTTGTCCATTCAGAGATAGCCTCTGCCCTGAGTGAAGTCTCTTGTGTGGAAGTAGAGAGAAGAAAAGATTATGAAACTGATGCTACAACTCCACCGTGCACACAAAGTGACAAAAAGAAAACAGCAGTACCATGAATCCATCCTCTGATGTGCACAGGAAAATAACTTTTTTTTTTTTTTAAAATGTTCATGGTATCCCTTGTCAAGAGTTCCTTCCAGGAAAGGAAAATGAAATTGTAAAATGGAATCATTCTATGAAGTGAAACCCCAGATGATACACTTTGGAACAGATCCTTTCAAGTAAATGGGGCTGTGCCAACTGAAGATGCTGCCCTACACTGAAACCATATCTAGGCAGCTGGCACAATACACAGGTCACTCACAGTGCCTTCTTTCCTAGCAGAGTTACATTCTAATGGACCACTAGGGAAAGCAATTTCCAGTCCTGTGCAATCTCTTTTTGAGAATGCTCTGTCCTCAGAAATAGTGGAAGGTTTATGGAAATTACAGTGGATGCAACCAAATAGTTAGTGCATGTACAATAAAACGGTGTTTGCAGGTACCAAGGAAAATTAGGCTCTTTATGTCAGTCTTTGCAAGAGCAGATAATTCCAACTGTTGTCCTTGACCAAATCTGTGCTGCTGAGCATTTGTCCAGCTGGCTGCTGCCTTAAACCCCAGTGCTGGCTCCACTCCAATGGGGAAGCGATTTCCATAAGCGTATCATTTATAAAGTGCTTTGGAATCCTTCAAGATGAAAGATGCTATGTAGATGTCATGCACTGTATTACATTCAAGACATTAATAACATTTTTTTTCCTGTTACTTCACCTATCAGATAAACTGAGGACAGAGAGCATGTTACGCATTTTGGGGCCAAGGCAGTTTTAAAAAAAAGTGTATGTATTGTTTACAGAGCTAAGCTCTCCTTGATGTTGCTGATCAGGTGCTAAAGCAACAAGTGCTTCCCCTCCCATTCACACGTCAGATCAAGATTTGTACTTCTTCAGCATCATGTACAAGGCAAGACAGCAGTGAACTCCATTGCCCTGGAATCTGTAGTTTAGGGGGAAGATTTAGTCCCACCAGCCACTCATCTGGCTGGTACAAATGCTGCCATCAGCTGCAAGTCTTTGCAGGAGACACAGTCCTGTTCTAAGGAAGGAGCCATGTGTTCTTTGCAGCATGTCCTACGCCCCCAGCAGCCTGCATTGCTTGTTAGGACTCCTGCAGAGGCAGAAACCCTGAGCAGGAGCCCCTTGTCAGCACAGAGCTTGTCCTTCAGGAAACTTGGCCCTTGAGTTGCAGGTAATCTTACTGTAAACCTCTCCAAAGTGAAGAATGAAGGATTCTAGGTGAAGAAAATATTTCCAGGTATACAACCTTATTTATACTTACTTTTATATATTTATACTGAAGCAGACTTCACTGAGTTTCTTATAATATCTTACAGCATTTTTTAATATTTTAGCTGTCTTTAGGTTACTCTGAGAACCTCCTTTCTGGTTTTTTTTTTTGGCTCAAAAGGAGAAGTGTACAGACGCACCAGAAAAATAAAACTGTAGTCATGAAGTTTTCCAAACAAGAGGAGTGGTTTCTCTGCTATTTGTTGTTTGGGATTTTTTTTAACCTCAAGAAAAGGTTGCTTGGGATTTTAAGTTTGGGGTGGAAGTGTTGGTCAACTTTAATTCTGTGCAGTCTGTCTCCCTCATCCCTAGCTGTGGTATCGCTCTGCAGAACATCAAACTTAAGAGGGCAATGGTGACCTGTGTTGTTTTAATCTCAG
Source organism: Buteo buteo (assembly GCF_964188355.1). Taxonomy (NCBI): domain Eukaryota; kingdom Metazoa; phylum Chordata; class Aves; order Accipitriformes; family Accipitridae; genus Buteo; species Buteo buteo. Next base: position 27,421,078 of record NC_134180.1, read on the forward strand.
ACTAAACGGTTCTTTTGTTTTGTTTTAAAAATGAGCCCTTAACTTCTGTAAGTTCCATTCTTCTCCAGAGCTTTGCAGAAATAAAATACATCAAGAAGGAGGAGGCATAATATGACAAAAGTAGTGGTTTTATTGAAAGAGAGCTTTGTGGTATTTTGCTTTTGAAATGTGTTTAACACAGAGTTTAAGGATTGGCAATTTGTTTAAAGAAATGGGTAAAATATTTAAAACCGCCACTTTATTTAAACTATTGTGCCTCCTTCAGTAAACATTCAGTACATGACTGAACCCTGTATGAACTTGTGCTTGTTGCTGGTTAAATAGATTCTGAGCTTAAATGAAAAGGGACTGCTATTGAGAACAGGACAAAAAAGTTGCATGTGCTTTTTTTTTTTTTTTTATTTGCCCACACACAAGCTCTTACACCCCAAAATACTGCGTTCACAGGATCTTTTATTAAAACACCATTTTTTTTCCTAGACCTCAAAGTACTAAACTGAAAGCAAGCTGTTAACAGAAATGAGTAATTATTGAAGCTCTAACAGGCAGCTTTCATTGAAGTTGATTACAGCAGCCATATAATCACTTTTACGGATGCTGTAATCACAGTAGCAGGGAATGCTTGACTTGGTTCTTATTGTTTTCACTCAGGGTGGAGGTAGGGGGCCTGCAAGAAACCCATTTTACCGCCTCGGTACAATTTCTGCTGCAAAGGAAATCTACACAGCACTGAATGAAGCAGAGAATCATTTATTCTTTCTTTATTAGCATTTTCTCCTCCCTCACATGAGAGTCTGTTGGAGTCAGGAAATTGCTGTTATTCAATATGCAAGCCAGAGGTTGTAATGACCATTTGGGAGGGTATGACCAACAATTACAGCCCTTAATGAATAGGAGTAATCTAGTTGAGACTAAACACTAGTAGCAACTCTGGTGCTGTCTCTGGTTAAATTAAAAGAACAGCAATGCAAAGGAAGTTAACAAGAATTAATTAGTTAGATCGAACTGAAAACCTACTCATCAGTGATGTTATAGGCAAAGTAAAAGCCTATCTTCAGTGCAATTAGGTAGACAAATGAATTGTACAACTGACTGATTCACACCTGCTAACAGCTAAGGGCTATAGCTGATATGTATGGGATCCACTTTTTACAGTTCATGCATACTTGCATAGTTTAATGGATCTTGCATTACTGAATTAGCCTTCATTCCTTCACATTTCATTTGTGTATTTGATCCAAACATTAAAGTGTTGCTTATAGATTCTGATGCGATGTGGCTGTCTACAAGACATCTTTTAGAAGGATCCGTAGAATTGTAACATCTGTTTAAACTGCACTGCCATACAGAAGGGGTCTCAGTTTGCAGATCTTTCTTGTTAATTTCTTTTAACTGTCTAAGGATTCACGTACTTGACAAGCCCTCAATTGTGTTGAAAGTGGACAGATAGGCGGAGAAAGATCACATCATCAGTTAAAAAAATAATCCCGGGATTCAGGATTTTGACATTTAGGTGAAGGAAAGAATTGGGAAGCAAAGGAAAAAGGCAAAATCCTCAGAGCTGTGGAGTAGCCAGTTAGGCATCTGCAGGTCTCACTGTCATCAGAGGATGCTGTATTTGCACAGCAGTCTTGGGGATTCATGAAATGCAACTGCAATCGCAGTGATCAGAAGAGCACAAGGAGATTTTCTCCTCTCCTCATCCTGCATTTCCTTTTCCTGCTCATGACAGTAGTCCTAGGCTTAGGCAATGCCTATGTGGGAACCAGGGAGCAGAACCAGACTGCAGTATCCAGCAAAGCAGCCTCTCCTGTTCCTGCTGCCAAGTGGTTTGGGATTCAGAGGACACAGTGGTTAATTTGTACACTGTGTTTTTCAGGGAGCAAACTGAGAAGACACGCAGTGTACTCTGATCCCTCTTTCTGCTGATACATTCTTCATTCCAGGGTCTTATCTTGGAATTTTCTACTTTGTTAATATTTCACAAGGACTCGCAGGTCTTTAATGCTCTGAGGTTGCCACAATTTCCAGTTCAACTCTGTGTTAGGAAGAAACTCTTTTACTTCATTGGCATGCACTCATGTTGTGGACTTAACTCTTTTGGTCCTGTTTTGACACAGAGTTTTGATCTAAAGTGCTTTTATCTGTGAGCCAGATTGCTCAAAAGCGAAGCAGGCATGGTGGGAAGTGCATCTGAACCTCAGTTCTTTTGAACAGCACCTCTTCTTTTTAATACGTCATAGTTTATTTTATTTTCATTTAATTATTTATTTTTTAACTGTTGGTCTTAAGAAGAAAATTCCCATAAAGTGAGAGAGTTTGCACTGTAGAATAAATAGCCTGACTTGGCCAGTTTCAGACTCTTGTTTTCATTTTAAAGGGGGAGGTTTGAATATAAAGTACTTGATTTAAAGATTTTTTTTTTATTAGATCTTAACAAATGACATCTCTTATTTACACACAAGAGACTGACACTCTAAAAAGCTGCCTGGATATGTAAATCTACCAGCCAGATATACACATAAAAGAGATTTTTTGGACTGAAAACCCAAGTAAATGTACCTATTACAACAGAAAGACCCCTCTGAGTCCTCTAAAAGATTTTTGGTGTATGGCTTCAATGTATGTTTATGGTTGGGTTTTTTTTTTTAAACAAATGGAGCCAAATCCAGGTTTAGTATAATTCTTTATATGTGTGTATATATATATATATTTGTAACCCTAGCTTTCACTCAAAATTAGGGATAGATGCACTACCCTTGCACTAATGGGAGTTGTATTGATAGAGGTCACTGTTGCTTTCCCATAGCTATTTCCATAGCAGGAGCAAAAGTCGCCTCTACTACAAAGAGGCATCTGAAGATGTCTGCGGCGAAGCGAAACATTTCCCTTGTCTTTTGACTCCAGGCTCCAGCTCGCAGGGGGCCGAGACTTGGCACAGGTCTGGGTCTCTGGGAAAATCACACCTTCCAGCAGCCTTTCCAGGCTCCAGCCTCCCCTGGAAGGGCCCAGGGCATTAAAATTGTGAGGAGCTGCAGGAAGCCGGGGTCTCGTGGGTGCAGCCAAGCCAAACGAGGGGTTTGAGCAAAAGTGTTCTGAAGTTGCATGAGAGCATTTGAACCCAGTATGTTTCTTATGTTGGGACAAGGCTGTAGTCATCTGAAAGTAGCCAAATGGATTTTTATCAAGGTTTGTTTTTAATAAAGTTATTTCCTTGCTGACAGGCAGGTTTTAACCTTCTGGAAAGAGGGGTTTGTAATAGAAATGTTGACACAACCTCCCTCTAGGGGTGCAGTTGCATTGCTGCAATAATAGTGTGTGGGCAATACAGTAATACGGCACTGACCCATAACTGACAAGAAGCAAGGCTCCAGCTGCATTATAAAGGTCATTCTCTTATTTGTGAAAATGAAGTGTATTTTTTTGCTCTACTCCCTGAGTTTTCTGTTCTCGCCTCCCTCTCCCACCCCCACCCCAAATCCAAACACTTTATATTCTTAATTCACTAGAGTGTTGAAAATTTTAAGGCTATTTAAAAAAAAATCAAGTACGGGGATTAACCCTGGCTCTTATACCAGCTAATCTTGTGTTCAGCACAGGACACAAAAAAACATAAAGGAAAGTCATTTTTTTCAGTTTCTAGGGGGCCACCAAAGTTAGCTATGGTAGTCTCAATGTTGCTCGAAACTACACCCATCTGCAGTGGTGCTAATGGAGTGTGCTGCAAGCCAGATGCAAAGAGAAAATGACTCTGAATCTCTTCTGTGTCCACCTGATGTCTATTGTAATATTCCATAGCATAGGGCAGGCCTGAAGCTATGAAAACTGTGAGCATAGGAACTAAAACCCATTTGAACTGTGTATGCACAGCCTCTCCCAAGAAGAGTGACCTTCAGTGATTCTCTCCGCCATATAACCTTTTTCTTTCAAATGTTTAGGAAGGAGGACTACACATAGCAGACACCAAATGAAGGGGCTATGTGCTGCAGTCTGCCTGCATGGCACCATCAAGGTGCCTTCTAGTATCTGAGAACAGTAACCACAATAGTTGATGTCATGAGACTGATTAAAAGTAACTGCCCTGCCTGTGAGGTAGAACATTAATTGAAAATGTGCAATTTGTACAATAGGCAGTAGTTAATTATCTGCTTCTTTGAACTGCTTGGTGTTTGGGATGGCTCTGCCTATGGGGACCAGAGACATGAAACAAAGACACAGGCAGTTTGAATGGGTAGTTAATACCATTTAAATGAGTAGGAGCTGTTTAAAAAAAAAAAGTCTGTTTAATTCTTAATGTAATTTTGGATCTAGTTTATAGTAAAACTAGTTGAGATGCAATTGCCCTATATAGGGGTTGTTGTCACTAGGTTGCCCAAGGTGGCCACCTTAATTTATGCAAAGCATCAGTACTAAAACCTGTTACTTGCTCTGTAAACAAATACTTATCAAGTGAGCTAAGGAAAAATCATTTTCACTTAGTCACGGTATAGGCATTTAGAGTCAAAGATAAGCATTTCTGACTTAACCCAGTAGAGAGCAGTGGTGTGTATACACACCAGACACATTATGATAACATTAACATTTAATACCTAGAGCCTTGGTTACTTCATTTGTGGGGCTTGAGGTTTTTTATCCTCTCCCATTTCATTTCAAGTATAATACGTAGTTTGCAGGCACAAATGCATACACACCGATGCATACAAGTTTAGTAAAATGCTTTATTTATTGGAATTCATAACCCAGTTCTTCTCTATTTTCATCTGTCAATGATAACCAACCACATGATTGCTGCTGAGTAAAATGTAAAATAGCCAATAAACTTTGTCATCATTAGATTCCAAGGATAAAAGCACAAATATTTGACTTAGACATTTATTTACTTCCTAATTCTATGGTAATTTTTTATGTATATCTCTCTAACTGTATCTGCCTACACAATAAGTAAAGTGTTCATCCGTTGTTATCGTTGTTCAGATCAGCACACAGTTAATCAATCACAGAAAATTGTTTTATATCATATGCAAAAGATTATTAATGCCTTATTGTGTAAAAGCTTACCTAAGCTGATGTTCTCAAAACTGAAACATTTAATCACATTTGTCATATTTCTGTTTTTTTGCTGAATATACAAGACTGTAATACTAATTAAAACAGTGTGCAACAAAGAACACACTGGGAATATACTGGTGAAGAAGACAGATGCACAGAGAGTGACTTCAGTGGAAATGATCTAAACAGTGATTTTTTGGTAAAGGAAGAAAGATCAGTCCCAAGTGGAACCTCTGTATCTAAGGTCCTCAAAATGTCTTAGTAGTCCGAAGTCTGTGTTGGACCCAAAACTGAATAGGAACTACTAAAATACATCCAAAATCTCCAGAGATTTTGGCCCATGGCAAGGGGTTTCACATGAAACAGCTGGTCTAAGGTGCTCAAATACCACAGTGATGAGTAATGTGTGAGCATGTGGGAAACTTGATGAGTCTCATGAAATTTCTATTATGAAGGAAATATTGAAAGGGCAACCTATGAGTGCTATTAAATCTGCAACTGAGCACTACTCCTGCTTCACCCTCAAACCCAACCTTACGAGAGAACTGTGCTCTGTCAGTGCTTGCTGCTCAGCTGCAGGAGTGGGGTACAGCAGCCACATCACACAGTCCTCACTGCCTTCATATGAAAGATCACACCACTCCCTGTCTCTGTTGTGTTACTCCTTGGTGTTCGGTTCCCTGAGCTGGGTGGTGCTCAGTATGAAGCCAAGCCAAGCAGAGTTTGTGTTGCCTGTTGGGGAAGGACGATCAGAAAAAAGGCAGAGGTGATTTTTCCAGCTCCTTTTGGTTGAGTCGCATACAAAGTTTCGAGGGTTTATTGGATCCTTGGGTGTTTCTGAATTTGTTTTAATCTACAGCTGGCTGATATGGGGACACTTGGTTGCTGGTCTTTGCTCCTTGAGGTGCCTGTTTCAGTTCGAGTATCTCTGAACTGCCCATTCATGGAGGAGCGGGAGGCGGGAGCTCTCAGGGGAGCGCCCTGCCAGGAGGCTGCACAGCATGGCCAGCTTCACTCGGTGCCTGGGACCAGGTTATCAGTGACAAAACAGGACCAGTGCTGGGCAGCGAGGTTCTGCCTCTCACCCTGCCTCTGCAGAGCCCTGAAGAGCTGAACTTGCAGCTAGCCCCTGCCACACAGGGAGTCCCAGGGTGTGGGAGGGCAGCCGCTGCTAGTGGGGACGGTGGGAGTTGGAGGGAGGTGGCTGTGAAGTAAATCACCAAACCCACCTTCCTTGCTCAGGTGGCAAGATGGGCCTCAGCCCAGAGCAGAGCTCTTCCTCCCAGGCACTGCCGACCAGCAGCTTGAATCGCTCAGCCCTTTGTGCACTCTGGGTGGGAAACAGTGACATGTCTGGCAGCAGGAGCTTGGCACAGACGCAAGGGGAACTGTGTTCAGGCAGCCGCTGTTGGCCTCTTCAGCCACCCCCCCTCGCTCCAGCTGGTGTCAGAGCTCTCTTCCTTTCCCCTTGCGCTTCCTCTCTTCACAGCATTTTGGTAACTTGGTAGCTAATTAGCAGACTAAGACTCTCGGACAGAGGAATTTGAGTCACTGACTTTTTATTTCCACAACCATTTGAGGCCATTATGGCAGTATTCGTTCCCAACCCTGCACTCTCCTCCACTGCTGGTACAGGTGTTGGTGTGCTGATGATGGGAATGGTGTGCCACCTAAAACTCTCCCAGGAAGAGAAAGTGCTTGTTTTTGATGTAGAGTCATGGCTGCACAGGGAACAATGCAGGAATGAGAATCGAATCAGCAGGCAAATGGTGGCTTAAGAGTTCATGGAGCGATGGCATTGGTAGGCTACTCTGTTCAAATACAACGTGCTGTAGGGTCACAGAATGCAAAGCTACCTGGGAATGAGTAATGCCATCTGTGTGTATGGAAAGAGGAAGTGTGCTCAGGAAAACACTAATTCAGGAAAAGTTTAGGCACTGATCCTGACCTCCAGGTGGCCAAAGCAGCTACTGCAGTCCTTACTGTATAAACAGGGGAGCAGTGAGCAATAAGGGGGAGATTTTAGCTTTGTGCTCATTATTATGAGGCTACACTGGGAATCTGTGTTCAGCTTTGGTGTTCCTATTTTAATAAGGAGGTTAAGTGCAAAAATAACACTACACGTTAATTAAGGACTGGACAAAATGTTTTACAGTGAGTGAGGCTTCACAAAATCAGAATATCAGAAAGATGATTGGAGATAACAGTCTAATGTATGTTCCAGGAAAAAAACATTTCCAGGTATTACACTGTATAAGCCAGTAGAGAAGGCCATAACAAGGACCAGTGGCTTCCCAGACAAAGCATGGCAGTCTAATTACAAATAAGGCCCATACTTTTAATGATGAAAGTGATTAACCACTGGGAGAAGCTACAACAGAAAGGATTACACCCTGTAACCCTTGATTTCTTTTGCTGAAAATATCCAATACCTGGCAAGTAGTGCCATGCAAATGCAGTTAGCATTTCCCCATACTCACCTTGATCAGAGGGTCTGACATCTGCCTCTTTCATTTACCTGTTCAGAATTTCCCAAGCTGTTGATGGAAAGCAGTGTAACACAGCGGAAGAGTGCTGAAATGCATTACTAAAAGTTCTTGTGAGTTTCACATTGCTCTCCATGCAATTCTGGCAGTTAACAGCTCTGAAGGATTAAAAGGCTGGTTGCCTGTAAGGTTTTTGGTTAAAGGAACTTTAATTTCCACAGTGATATTTTGTTTCTTTGCAACTGGGACTTGCGATTTTATCCACATTAAAATAGGAAAATCTTACAGATAACATAGGTGATTGTCTGTGGAAACAAAACCTGCTGCAGAGGTACTACCCTGCAAGATGAAGTTCCTGTTCTTTCTTTTATCAGCAGTTAATGCGATTATTAAAATGTTGCGTCAAAATTAGAATAAACATTGCCTGGGAAAAGTCACGTAACTTCAGTGTGAGAGTGGTCCTCTTTCGGGTTTTGTTATGAACATTTGACTTTGCAAATAATTTTCTAATTTTTTTTTACCCCTTGGAACTGTCTGTGGGAGGTTTAGTTTGTTTTTTCTTCTCTTCTGTTCCAAGTTGACATTTTTGCAACTCTACTCTGGTGCAGTATATTAGCTCCACTTCTCACTGTTCCAATATATTTTGCTTGGGATAGACATGCATATTTAATAACTAGGAGAAGGATTCTTTCTAGATGCCACAGAATTGGATTATCATCCCATTAGGCATGAGGCCTCATGTAACCAGGGACACTTAACTTTTGACCTTTGTGAGAAGGATCATTTAATTTAACCACTCTTAGTATACAGCTGAACCAGGTGAATCTGGGAAATTCTCAACTCAGTTTTATGTTTGTTTAAGAAATTGGGAAGGGCTTTTAGCTGGAACAGCTGTGATTTTCATCTCTTTTGATACTATCCTAATACATCCTCAAATCCCTGCCTAAGATTCATGTCCCGTATATGGGAAAAATCGCAAGGAGATAGACAGATAGATTAGATAGATTACACTCAACTATATGATATGCCTACATGTTTATCAAAGCTCTGTAATGACCATATAAACCTAGATGATAACACAGATTTGGCTATGGCTCAATCCCTAAATTTAAAATGAAAATGTTGTTTGAAACCCAATGAAAGAACACATTTAGCTACACTTTAACAGTACACAGCAGGTTTGGGGCATATGTGGGTGGTGTATGAGAGTTTCAGACCTCTCTATCTGTATGGCAAATGTACAGTGGGCAATCCCAGCCCGCTAAGCCTGTATAAGTACAAGCAGCATGGATAGGCACAGACCACTCAGCCAGGCATGTGAACAGCCTTTGTACTTCCTGAAATATGTCAATGATTGCCCAGTAAAGCCTACAGGTTAGCTGACAAATTGCAAAATTTTGTTAACAGCAATTATTTGAATCATTACTCAAAAGCAGCTAAGGACGTGGCTAGGTTCATTTGCAAGATCCAGATTTCCTTTGGGGGTACGGGAGAAAAAAGGGAAGAGACAAAGTGAAAACCAAATTTATTTCTACCATCTTGGTACATTTGTTTGCAGGTTTACCGGAAGTGCAAAGAGTTTTCTCAATGGTTTTCTCAATGTCTTAAGCACAAGCTTGTCTTTAGTAAATTAATTATACCATTGCAGACAGCAATGTGGTCCAAAATCCCATATATTAATATAAAAATCTGTGTAGATCTTCGTGGAAGCAGGTACATTTCTTTGGAGTTTCCTTCAACTATTTAAAATGCATTAAATGCATCCTGTACCTCAATGGAAAACATCACATTCCTGAATTATTTACATCTATTTCCTAATGAGGAAATTGGGCTTTCTTTTCTGACTACCTGCAGTAGCTTTCTGGTAGCATGCTGTTTCATCCAGTAAAGCATCTAGGTACATTTTGTCTGGGATACCTAGTATAGTTCATAGCTTCACTTTTACACATGCATCTGAACATTTAGTAAACGACAAATGCCATTCATATGGCCTATGAAATTCTTTTTGCTCTTATGAAATGAGCGGGAGCCCCATATGCCAGATAATTATTTGTCCATTCTGCTTCCATCTTAGAAACTATTAAAAATGTCCTGCAAGATTTTCCAAGGGAGAGCTTCCTCATTCATGGATATGCTCTTCTTCAATAATGAACTTCCCTTTTAAGTGCGGATACTTATACCTCAAAGTACTTGATTTCAAAGATGGATCAAGCAGTGGAAGACATTATGTAAGTGGCTAAAAAAGGAAGTCTATCTGTCTTTTTTAAATGCCTTTAGAAAACATTTACTTACAGCATTTCAATTTGTTTCTATATGAATAGTCACATTGTGAATTATTTTATCGCTTTTCGTTTCCATAGATGCTTCACTTCATGGTTACTTCCATTGTTACACATTTTCATTCTGGCTTTTGAAAACCCAGCAACAAATGGGTAAAGATTTTACCATTCATCTAACCTGTAGCCTCCAGTACAAGGCATTATTAAATGTTGTTCAAATGTTTTCAGGTAGGGTGAATTTGACTGAAATTAATCCCTAGAGAATAATTTGACTAATGAACTAAAAGCTGGTGGCAAAGTATTACTTTCTTTCTCTGGTATGTGAATTTTGTTTGATTGATTTCCTAAATATTGAAAAATTAAATCCAGAGATTTGGAGAATCATTTGACTTATTTATAACAAATGAAACTGAGTTTCAGTCTTCTATAACAATATTTCTCGTAGTGCTACAGGACATGCCATCTTAATCAGTAAGCCAATAAAAATTTTAAGCTTTTAACTGCTTTACTTTCTCTTACTTTAAACACAAACTAAACTTTATGGCCTTGATGCTACGTTTATCTAACTTTTGGCAAACACATGTCTTTGCAGGATTGTAGCATGTGTTGGTAGAGAAATATAAATCTAGCTTACAAGGGGCATGTGGTGGTCTGCATGTGTACACATCATCTTTCTTCTGTTCTCACCGGGACCACCATGGCCTTAACTGAAAAGAAGCATGCTATATAGAAATCTGCCCTGTGTAATGGCAAGGATATAAACAAATACAACAAACCACCTCATTTTAGCAGCAGATGTATGAAAAAACTTAGCTGTGATCATTTTGTCCAGACTCACTCTCTGTAAGTTAGCACGTATGCTTGTATTGGGTTCAAGAATTACAAGTACAGCATAAACACAATACAACAACCATAAGCTGCTAGGTGCTGCCAGCATTATTTATTCAGAACTTCTGGCCATCCAGCATTATCACACTCTGAAATTAGGAGCATGGGTTTTGTAATCTGCCTGTGCTGGATCTGAGTTTTCACAACATGTAGTTTACACAATAATACTACTTATAGATCTTCCATTTTTCTGCAGAAATTAATTGCCTGTACCACAATGATTTATAGTCAGACTGAACATGATTATTAATTTTCCTGATGATTGTACCAGTGGGCAGCAACAAATCTACTCCTGATAGGACCAGCTTTGAAATGCTGTGAAAACTAAAATGTCCATAAGGTAATAACAACTAATTTTTACCTTAATCAACTTACACTTTAAAAGAATTTAATATAGGGCACTTGTGCCTTGTGGGGAAACTTGCTTGAAACCTACTGTAAGGTGCTGAGTTATTTATGAGAATAATTATACATTTGTTACTTGAGCTTGTACTGGGAAATCAGGCTCTGAAATTAGACCAAAATACCATTAAAAATGAAGTCAGTGTTGTGTATGTTAGAAACTCCAGCACTGAAGTAAATAGTATTTAACAGAGAAAAGAACAGCAGTTATCAGGAAATCTTTAACAGAGAAATGAACAGTGGTTATTAGGGAATATTAAAGCTTGACAAACTCAGCTCATATTTTCAGGCTTGTTTCTGCTTAGTGATGCCTATGAGTTAGAGTAGGATCACTCCAGTGTTTCTCTGAGCTCCCTGATGACAGGGAGAAAGAGTGTGCACACAGCTATCCCTCCGAACTGACATCTTTCTGCATGGCATGAACTGCCTTCCTTTTCCACACTGGTTCTTAGCTTTGCTGTGCCATAGCCTTGGACAGGCCTTTAGCCTGTCTCCCTGACCCAACACCCAAGCCTACATGCCACTGAGCTGCAGGCACAGTGTCTTTGCCTCCCCTGGGCAGGAAAGATGGAACCAGTCTCGCCCCCCTCCAAAGAAACTTACTGGGTGGTTGCAAAGGATCCAGCTTAATGGAAAGGGGAAGGTGGGCAGCTCTGCACAGAGCAGCCCAGGCCTGTGGAGCAGTCACGCATCAAGCACAAATTTTAATGGTCAGGCAGAATGTCTTACTGCCTGGTGAGATGCAGCCTAGTGTGGAGGCCAGCATGGGATCCTGGCGATGCTACTTCTAGCCCTGATTTGCTCTCCAGCTTTGGGAACGTCACTTCATGGTTCTGGGCCTGAGAGTCCTTATCTACAGAACAGTACCTCTTCCCCTTGTGAAGCACTTTGATGTAAGGATGAAAACTGCTGCCTAAGAGACTAGTGCAACAGTATTACTCAGGATGGATGAGAGAGCTGTGAATTTTGGTTGTAGAAACTCATGCACCTTGCGCACATGGTCTGTTTTTCTTTTCCAATTTTGGACAAATAATCTGTGCAAAACACCATCCAGCCTGTAGGCGTTTGCAAGGCCTTGCAGTTGGACTACTGTTTACATAGGATTTGCAAAGTGTTTGAAAATGTATCTGTTGTTCCTCTTATGCAATACAGGAGTACAGAGCTTAGTTGCGCTTTGGCTTCTCTCTGGGAGAGCTTGAAGAAGAATCACAGACCATATATGACACAGTGTGATCAAATGCCAGAAATATTTTGTTCTTTTTTTTCTTCCTGTGATTAGTGGCATTATGCAGTTATGCAAATAATCTGTTATTTATATCTAGACACATTATGCAGTTATGCAAATATTCCATAAATAATTAATATTTCCCACAGTTATTTGGGGGGGAATATTCCCCCAAAGCATGTAACATCAGCTGTTTAATATGCCGCATGTACTGTACACACTGCTAGTTGTGTCATACCTCAGACACCTAGCTCAGTGAGGCTCCCAAACGCCATTGCACGGGCCAGTAGCAGTCTTCAGATTCCAGCAGGGCTGTGGCTGATTGTAGACTGTTGTCTTGTATTAGTTTAGTGCCTCTTCTGCCTTCTCTCCATCTGCTTTGTTTTGATGTAAGCAATGGCAGCAGGCACTGCAATCCTGGTGTTTGCTGCAGAGCACCAGGTAGGTGGTGAGCTCAAAGTGAATTATTCGTACAAACTACATTTAAACATCTTGCTGAACTGCAATTCAGAGCGCAGCACAGGAACCTGAGAACTAAACTGCCCATGAAGAGGAGAGACCTGAGTGCTTTCAGGGCACTGAAGTTACAAGCCTCTACCTTGGAAGGGTGGAAAACATCCAGTATCTTTTTCTTGACTAGGCTATAGGGATGCCTAGCTGGAGTGGGTGGCAGTGGGCTACTGAATCATCTTTAGTCACATAGTGACATTATGGTGACATACAGAGAAGGTTTTGAGGACTGTAGTAGTGGGAAAATAGTTGGAAGCACAGAAGGATATGAGCCAAGCAAGTGATGAGTTGACTGTGTTCTGCCTGATCAGCTTCTGGTACGGACTGTTCAGATGATGCAGTATTTGCTTGATTTTAACCAAACCGGAATATTGCTGTCAAAGCCCAGAGGAAATGTCTATTTCCTGCAAGAAAAAAAAAGAAAAGAGAAAAAAAAAAGGAAACAAAATAAAGTCCTTATTAATAACTTTGTTTGATTTCATACTTTTAAAACCATTTTGAAAATGGTTACACAATGACGGAGACTCCCCCCGTTTCTTCCAAATCCACCAAATCCGATTCTTCCCTTTAGGAACTGGGGTATATAAGGAAATAACAGAGAGAAAGCAAGTACAGAAGTAGGAAAAGTATAAAATGTAAAAAGGAAGTAGCGATGAGATAAATAAAGAGAATACCACACAAAGGAAAAGAAATGACAGATAGAAAGGATTCTGTGTGAAAAAGCAGAAGATATAGAAGAGGAGTAAGAGAAGCAAAACAAAATAAAAAGCCCAGAAGAAAAACAGAGGTCATGACTAGTTGAGGAGTAGACTACAGTGAAGGATGGAAAAGGCATGGTCAGCAAAATAAATAAACAGGAACCAGTGTTTTGGAACAAGGGAGTTATTTTGACTGGAACACACCTGAAGAAGGGAAAACAATGCCAAAATAGCTGGGGAGAAAGAAACAATAAAAAAAGAGAGTGGAAAATGCAGTAGAATATGCATTTTCTGATGTATAAGATTGTGTTAAGATTTAGTGTGATTTTAGGTGTTCATAAATGTGCCACTTTTTCGTGTAGATTAGTATCGCCCAAAGTCCTGTGTTGCCCATATCACTCTTTGGCTGTATTGTCTTTAAAAGCAAGACTGATTTCTTGGCTTAGTTAAAGTCAATGGAAGTTTTACCATTTATGGTACATTAATGAATCTCTCCAGCAGCCCTCTTCCTCTTGTCCCTCCTCCTTTGCCCACTCCTTCATACTTGAGCACTGTACTACATAAATAGGCACCATAAAGAGTAGGACTCATACAGCTCTTGCATAAAATCCAGCTTCCCAATGTTCACAAAAGGTTATCTATTCAGGCTCTGCATATCTCCTGCTATCTAATGCAGAGTGAACACTCTGTTTACATTTCTCATATATTTTCCAATCTGCATAAGTCGCAGTACAGATTAATAGCCCTACAAAAGTTTGACCTTCCATTCATTTTGTGTTAAGCTTTCTGTCTGAGGGGACGCTTTGTATTTAATAGAGCCAAAATTCTTTTCCCATCATTTCCCAGTGAAAAAAGTGTAATCTGCATGCAACCCACTTTAGCAGCTGGCTTCCCCTGTATCTCATCTATAGAATTAAGAGCAAAGATGGCATGAACCACTGAGCTTGGCCCAGACTCCTCCTAAGGTTCATTGGGATGCATGCATTTGAGCAAATCTTGCCTGATTTATGTTTCTGGGGGAAATCCAGATGAAATTCACTGGTTATGATAAATACAAATTAAAACAGACAAATTGTCTGACTTAGCTTTGAATTTTGGGGTTGATTCAAAACCCAAAGTAATGCCACAGATGTATGAAGGGGAGTGAAGCCCTTGTGAACAATAGAATACAGTATTTACTGTATTTTAATTGCACCCCATCCAAACCACAGCTCTGTCACCAGCCATGAAGGAGAAGGTAGAGCACGGGCTTTATGCTCTGCTCTGCGCTTTCAACCCGGTGTCACATAGGCAGGGCAACACCCTGTGAGTGCCCCTGTGTAGGCAGGGGCCACCAGGCACAGGGCACACCAGTCATGGCTTCAAGTCCCCTCAGCACCCATCCTTTGGGGAAGATGCCAATGGAGGGGGTGCACAGTGGCTGCATCAGCCTGGCTTAACACCCTGTGTAAGAGGTGCCTATGGACTAGTTAAACAACTTCCACCACCTCAGTGCCAGGACTGCCACGAGGGGATGGAGGACACTGAGTGCATAGTACCTGCAGTGGAGGATGCTGACAGCCCACCCTGAACGAATCCAGTCGGTTTTTAATTTTAGCTCTAGTATTTCTTGCCATGTAAACAATAGCCAGTGTCTTGAGGAGAAGGGAGTGTGAGAAGCAGCAAATCATTGTGTGGGGGTGATGGAAAGTTGGAGACTGTTGAGTTTAGTGGGGATTGCTAAGCACAGCTGCAGGCACTGAAGACAGCATGTTCTCTCCTAGCTAGGCTTGTCAAGCAAAAGGGAGTGGTCTGTACACACCACTGTGGCAAAAATCCTGATTTCTCTGTAGCCGAACATGTCTCTAATGTGCATCAGAGTCCCTGGGACATTTAAAGCAGAATTGTGCTGGGCTCTGAAAAGCCCAGGACTAAGCAGGGAGAGACAGAACGACCTTACAGATGTTCTGGCAAGATGGTGTCTGGCTTTCCCAGGGAACAGGGGAGGAGAGCTCAGTCTTCAAGACTGTGTGTGTCCAAGAAGAAAGGTTCACCCTAAAGAGGATCAGCTCTGGGCCAGGAGTTGCCATTCTTGGGGCTAAACTCATCTGGGCTGAAAGTGGAGGAATTTCTCTGAAGCTCATGGAAGCTACACCAAATCTTCTACCAAGTGAACCAGGGGTACTTTTCTAAGCTGTGCTTGTTGATTTGTACTTTGTTATCACTAGGGATTAATTTTTCAACAGCTGAAGTTTGTCGCTTTGGTTTTGGTCATTTGTGGCTTGGATTTTGTTTGGTTTGGCTGTGCATGCTTTCATGGAAAGAATTACTGATAATGCTGTTGAATTTTATAATTACTTAAAATATAAAGGTCATACATAATATTTACTGATTTAGCATCATAGGAGAAAGGAAAATTGTGCTGGGGAAGAGCTGAATTTATCCGGAAGTTCTCTGCCATGTTTTGTGCTCATTTTCCTTTTTCTTGTACTCTTTGTTAGAGATCTGATTTCTAGAACAGCAGAGATTTCCTTGAAATGAAAATGTTTAAAGGAATCCACTAACCATTGTCCTTGTTAGTTGGAAATGAATGCTTATTGATCAGAAATATCGATCTAGCACTTTAGATTAAAACAATACTTTTGGTAGTGCAGTCAAAAGAGTTTAAAGACTAAAGTAAAAATGTAACTTCCACTGGCTACCAAGTGATCGATTGTAACTGATACCACTGCCTTGGAACATAAGTTTACTGTGACATCTCTTATCTGCACTGAAGAGTTTGCCCTCATTGCTTTGTGCATTATGTATAAATGATTGATGTCAGCTTTAACATTTTTTAGAAACAACTTTCATTGTCTCCCGTGCATTTGCAGTGCTGAAAATTACTTATATTAAAGCATTTCGCAGCCAGAATGTAGTAATTAAGAATAAGAACAATCTTCAATAGCTCCAGCCTCCCTCTGCTATTACATCTATATAACATAGCTGAGAAATAAACAGCCTGTGGTAACTCTTAAGTGGATGTAATAGGCCAAATTTTCTCCTCAGTTCCACCTTTATGACCTCATTCACTTCAGCAAAGGTGGGTAGGTGTGACCAGTCACTGAACTTGCCTCATATGCCTTCTACCAGAGCAAATACTTGCTAGTGGAAAAAAAGGTCGGAAACATTATAAACAAACTCTGAAATATGATGAAGATTGGATGCAACACTTCTACTATTACTGCTACAGGAAAAGGAAAAAAAAAAACATTATCTGGATAACGTAAGGAGCCTGGGAGCCTGTTGCCCATCAGAATTTATTGGGGACTTGATGCAAAAGTAGACAAATGAGGTTGTTAAGCGACCCCTTAACTGGAGGCCATAAGAGTTTGTGCAGCCGTGTGTCATGCCTGCCTCTAAAAAGCAATGTGAAATGCTCTGAACTAAAAAATCCTTGTGCCTGGCTTTCAGAGCAGCAGTCCCGCGGCTGTTAAGAAAAAATATGTGCCTGCTGGGACTGATAATAGCTGATCATCATCACCTATCCCATTGCAATGCTTCTCAGTACACTTTATTTTTTCAGCAAACAGAGAATGTATATTTTGCTTTTGCATGAGGCTAGATTACAAGAAATACTACGCTTACATAATAGTGTAGCAATTCTTTTACTGCTAGCATATATGTCTGCTGACGCACAATCAATGATGAATACCTATATTTCTGTATAGAAAAATACAAATATTGAGTGACTTAATTCACTTGCTTTTCCTTGTAAGCTAAATGTATCTTTCAATACTGGTATGTCTTGCTAAGACCAGTAATGGAGACAGAGACACTCAATGATTCTCTTTAGACATGAAAAATTAGGAGGGAAGTATATTCAGCACATGATGAGAACCTGAATATTTTCTCTGAAATGAAAGTGGGTTTGTATGGGAGTCTTGAGGACCAAGGAACCCCAGGGAAAAATTAACTTAAAAATGGAACCTCATGTTCATCTTCAAAATCCTAAACCAAGGTATTTCTTCCCTGCCTGGGAAGCAGAAGTCTTTCTCATATACTGCTCTGTTATTTCATGAACTTTGCCATGGCCAAGAGAAGGCCCACAGAGAGTAGAGCGGCTATTCCCAAATCTCTTTACAAAAGCAAACTGAATTTAGAGCACTCCTGCATTTCATGGCAGTGGGAGCAACTCTGGGTTTCCAAGCTGTAAACAGAAGAAAAATTTAAACCACTGGGTCTGATTCTTCACACCAGGCATTTCCCAATGAAGTTGTATCATCAAAATGTCAGTATAAAAGCATGGAGAAGCAAATTCTCCAGCTTTTGCAGTATTTGCAAAGAAGTAAGACATGACTTACCAGTAAATATCTATCTGTGGTTTTCATTCTGGTTAAGAGTGATCTTTCCAGCTGTTCAGGCAGGACTGCTGATTCATATATTTCCCCATGTTTTGATTTTCATTTTAAGCCACGATTCCAGGCATTAATGTGTTAATTGTCAAGGTTCTATAAATTTTAGTAAAGCCATATTATTTTTGCATGGCAACTATTAAAAATATTTTCCCTCTTAATTTCACAAGGGATGCTGAGACTTTCAGAGTTTTTCCCTCTTGCAGAAGGGAATAATTTAGATTTTCTTCCATCCCTGTCAGAAGTTGAACAGACGAACAAAACAGATTCTTCAGAGACAATTTTACACAGAGTTACATCCATCCAATTCAATTATAAATTAAATTGACTAACGAACCATAGCTCATTATGGGAATCAATTACTCAGAACTGTCTTTGGACCAAAAATGTGGAAAATAAAAAATAATGGTCATACTTCAATATACCAGATTGTCAGTGTTTGAAAGCTCTGTTTTTCTCTAGCTTGGCATAGACCATCGCCAAAAAGAAATGATAATCATTTGTTTTACTGCTTGTAGAGACATTCCTGCTTTATGAAGACTAGTTAATTCTTGAGTTTGATCTCTTTCGGACCAGCACCTCGGGCTTTTTTGAGATGACAGGCCAACCCTGGAGTAATGTCATCACATGGGGATCTTTCAGATCAACTTATGCAAATGTGTTATTAAAAGAAGCCACATTGTAGCCTCTGGTGCAACCCAAACAATAGTAGTAGAAAATGCTATGAGGTAGCATTGGAGGCATTTTCTTAATAAAATCATTCTTATGACATAGTTGTAGTTGGCACACCCCTCTGGAGTGTTTTTGGCTGAAATGCCTAGTAAAAGTAAATGTAATAAAGACAGAGAAATGAACCCTGTTAGTTTAAGACTGGTGTGAAATGATGATGAAGGATTATTTAAAGTCCCTAAATAAAGCCCTTAGTACAGAGGAATGGAGGCATACAGAACAGCTGTTTAGTATAGCTGGTAGTATCGTTTGGATAAACTATGTCAGCCTGGGCAATGTCAAGGGCAGCACACATGGAAACGCATGGTGGGTCGCTGCACCAGCACACAAGGACAGCTCCAGCACTCCTCTGAAGCACCAGCCTGCTGGAAAGCAAGGAGAGCAGAGCTCCTCGGAGGCTTCGCCAGTTCTCCTTCTGCCATAGCTTCCCGTCAGCTGGTATGTGGAGAAAAGCAAGTCAAGTAAAATGCTTTTTACAGTTCGTGTGTCAGACCCCCAGTTGCTGAAATCTCTAAACAGCTAAGCATTTTCCTGATTTAACTCAATGTATATAATTCAGTAGGATTAAAACAAAGTTTTTCACCGGTGTTTAGCTGTTACAAGACTTTGAAAATGAGATAATCCTAATCTTCATTGCTTGGTTATTTAAAAAACATTTCTAACTCACTGGCGTGTTGTATAAATCTTGTTGCATCTTCTCCCTCCCCTTCCGTCCTGCAGGCAGGGCGGGAGGGCTGCCTCTCTCATTAGGGCTGGCTGTGCTCTTACAGAAGCAGTTTTCATGAAGGGGAGCAGGTCTGACAAAAGGCAGGCTGGGAATCAGGCAGCCAGTCTTACCCTGAGTTTGCTTTAGACTGAACAGTTCAAAATGAGGCTTAGCTGGGAAGTCTAATAGTTAGGTTAATGACCTGTGCCTTCCTTGCCACCATTATTTCTTATAATCGATCAGAATTTTAAAAGCATATTTCTAATATACATCAAATGTTGAATATTAATGAGTTGCGGAAACGTTTTGCATTAGGGACGTGCTCACTAGAATACCAGTGTCATCAGACGGCCAAGACTTTTCCCCCCGGTAATTCCTTTTCCCCGCCTTACCCTTTTTGCACTGATCGGCAAAGAGTTTTAGGCTGCGAGTTTGAAATGAGACCGGCATTGCAGCCCGGAGGTTCTTGGCAAACTCCTCCGCCGCTTTAATTTTAACCAATTAGAAGAGCCAATCTTCCTTAGTTCAGAACTAGATTAAAAGATATCACATTCAAAGGCTGGACATGCACGCCATTAATTAGGGGTGTCCGGCGAAGGGGCTGCCCTCAGCTGTTGCTAGGGCTGCGGCGGGCGCCCCTGCCCACCTGTTGCGGGCAGAGGGGCTCGGCGGCGGCGGCAGCTCCTGCGTGAGGCCTCTCGCTGGCCCATGGGGAATTTGCACTAATTAGAATTAGTTGTCCCTCCGCAGTCCGGCTCCTGACACAAATTGCATTCTGCAGCTTTTTGTTCCACTTGAGTTCACAGACAAAATAGCCCATGCCATGTTTGAAATGAAGCAAGGCAATATGAAAGGGTTTTATGTAATTGGTTAATATACTTTAACATTTTAACTAATATCTTTGGTGTTGGTTTCTCAAAAAGAAACATGTTTGCTTTCTTCTTCTTTTGCTTAATAATTATTTATGATCGCACTGTGGGTAATTTTAATATGAGCTTGTTCAGGTGTCATTAAATCATTGTCAGGCTTGACTGCATGTGTAAGGAAACAAGTGACCTTTAAAGATGATAGTTTGAAGCGGAAGCCATGATAATGGAGAGCTGCAGAAGTACACACTGCAGTGGCAAGAAGAGAGACCTTTCACACTTATCAAGAGAATAACTTTATTGAATCATATGACCAATAAAGATCAATTGTTTTTAAAAAAGTGGAAAGGGCAAGTAAAGGAGGTAAAGGGAAGAGTCTATTGGTGAAAATATGGAGAAAGATAGATCGACAGCAAAAGTTGCGAAGTTTCACTCATAAGCCACTCGTGGAAATGAGAAATCCTGTGCACCGCAGAGGCTGACTGCATTAGAGCAGCTCAGCTGCCTGATGGCACATCTGTCACCCCAGAGCCGGTGATGACGCCTCGAGGACTTGCTGGCGGAGGAGGTGCAACGGGTAACAAGACTCTCACCAAGCTCTGGGACTGACTGTGACTGGAACTGGGACTGGAGTGAAAAGGATGATAAACCATCCTTATGGGAATTCAAAGAAAGACACAAGAACTGCACCAGAGAGGCAGCGAATCATAAGCAGCCCTAGAACACTCTTGGGTGTTGCTGGGTGATGAATTGTGCATCCACTTCTGCTACCCCTTGGGATGGCAGAACACACAAGTCAAGCTGTCAGGGAGTCTTTGTCTTGATATTGGTGGTGTTTAGGTTTCAGAGGAGTAATCAAGGCCTAGAATATTCTCTTTGGTGTCCAAGAAAAAAGGCAAGAATAGAGCAGAAATGCCAATGAGTTTGCAGAGCTGGTAGAATTAGAGCAGGTAAAATCCACACAACTGTGGTCTGGTCCGGGTTGGATTCCATATCCCTTGTCTGTACATGGGTATTGTGTGGCTCTTCTGTTGGTGGCAATACATATTTTTGGATAAAATTGTAGAAACGCACAGAAATGCTTTTCAGATGTTGGGGAACTAAGGGCATGAGGGTTACTGCCAGCCCATTGATGATCCCAAATATTTTACAAATGGATTTTTTTTAACTTTTCTTCATGTGTATTTTCCCTTGCAAAAGAATATCCCAAGTGCCAGTGATGACTTTAACCCAAGTAAATTATCAATAACCATTATTACATAAATATATTAGAAGTATGGTTTTTTAAATTGCTAATTGCTGGCTTGATCCTGATCTAATTAACATCAATGCTACATTTCTGCTGTGTGTAAAAGAAGTAGAGTAACTAAGCGATAGGCACTTCCTTCTGTCTCTATTCATGATATATCTCTGAAATTATAATTTTCTTCAAATTTATTCATTATTTGAATTTCATTTCCTATCTAGTATTTATTGACATTGCATTCCACATCCTGTTAATGCATCTAGATTCATTTATTAAGCTGTTGCTTAGTTATGATGATGGTATTTTGCCAAACCCATGCATTCAAAAACCATGATTCAGAAACCCTAAAATTATGAAACTAGGCTAAATCATGAGGTTTGTATTAAGTGCATTTTAGCTCTTTTTATCTCTTTAGTGTTTGTGTTTGGTGTGTATATACACAGTATACAGTGTGTGTGTATTCAGTCATTTTTTCAAACTTTCCTTTGTAACAAGGGCTAACAATATCATTATGTTTAATGGCAGCTGAACTTGTTATCTTGCCATGTGACTCTAGAAGCTCACCAAGTATCACAAGCCACATCAGTATTTCAGTAAAATCAAGCTCCCTGGTTCCTTTGTGGTTAGTCGGATGTCTCACGCTCTGGTCTTTTTGTTTCTTGTTCTCAAATCAAGCAAGTACATCCAGTATAAATAGCCCTACATATGAACACCACATTCATTTCCATGTAGCTTTGTGTAATTCTGAAATCCACCTCCTATAGATCCATACTGCACAAATCCATCCCTGGGATGGCACAGTGAGGAACTTTTCATTTCATTTTTGAAGATCTGCTCCACTGTAATTTTAAACCAGGGAGAAAAGCTGGCTTTTAAGAAAGAATATCTTTCTCTGTTTACTAATCCTTGTCCCATGGATATTAGTCTATTGTCAATGAGTAAAAATAGATATGGTATTTGGAATTTTATGCCACTTCAGCCCGCCACCCCTGTGTAATCTCTCGTCAAGGAGATTAGACTGGGTTAGATGTCTGTGTACTGAGTAAATTACTTTTGCTACAAGCAAACTAGGAGGTTAACCAAATGCTCAGTATTGGCACCAACTGCCGACCATGTTAGTCATTACCACTTAGGAAACACAAAGTGTGTTATACTATCACAGGAGAGATGCCAACTCAGTTAACTCTATCACTGCCATTCTACAAAGGGGATGTATCAACTGAAACACTTAAGTGGTCCAGCTTTGCTTGCCTATTCTGTCATTTCAAAATATGATCCTGACACCTCTGAAGAGTCAGCAGCAGCCTAGAAGTTTATGTACAGACAAGAAACAAAGAATTCAACTTAGGAGCAATCAGACTCCGCAAATGCAAACACAGAGGCAGCCACTGAGTGTACAAGGGTCACATGTAGTTCAGCCCCTTTGTTCTCTACTCCTTTTCCTAGTGGGAGATGCAACCCACTGAAAATACAGACCCATCTTAATGCAAGCAATTTTCCTATTAGTGCCACATGTCTTGTTTGCTGTTTGGTAGACCTTGTCCCAGCAAGAGAACCTCAGTTTTGCTTGGACAATGCACTATATTAAAAGCTCTATTGGTCCTCCCCAGAGGTTGAGTTGAGCTCTGCTGGGCGGAAAGAAGGAATTGCAGTGCTGAAGCAGCTGGCTCAAAAAGTATTTTAGTTAAGAATAGAAGTTGCTAAATGAAGCACGGAGCAGATGGTCTGATTCCAGCTTTAAAAGCATATGAAGAGCTCCCACTTGAATTCCTGCATTTTCAAAGATTTCTGGCCACAACCACATCGCATTTCTAAGTCACCTATTTGGGATATTGTACAATTAAAACCAGTACTGAGTCCCAGAGCACCACCAAAGTGTCATGCTGCCTCTGTGTATTCTCCCTCTCCTCATCACACAATAGAGAGAGAAAGGGGATAACTTTCAATGGGCAAAACACATTGTAGAATTTCATGTTTAGTCCATTTGTCCCCTATTGGCCACCTCTGGGTTAGTGACTACTATAAACCATTCTGGTTTTCTCTTCTTCCCTCTCCTTCTCTTCTTCCTTTTTTTTTTTTGTTTCCCCCACATCTCATAATGTCATGTAGGTATCCAAAGAATCTCACATAGGAGAGGAAAGAAAAAGAATTTTTTATTTGGTTAAATGTGATGCTTGTTAGCTCCAGTATAGTTAATCTTCTGTGTGTGACCTTTCTAGATTGGTTTTCAAGTAGATGGCCATTTTTTTCTGAAAAGCTGTCTGTTGCAAAACATGCTGCTAAAAGGAAAATAAAATCATTTGTCAAAATTGTATGAATTTGTAATTCATAATAGGCAACAGCAATTTAAGGAAATAGTTTTCTGCTACTGACACTGCTGTCAAAATAAATGTGAGGAGGATAATTATAGTAATTAACAAAATAGTTAATTACACTTTGTCATAAGATAAGGTTTAGATTGATTTCTGATTAAGAGTAGATCAATACCAAATATCTCACTGTACATATCTGATTATTACTACAGAGCTAGACCAAAAGTCATGTATCAGTTTTCCAAATCATGCAAAGCAATGGGAAAATATTACCTCGACAGCCAGCTCTTCTGCGGTTCCCGTCCTTGAATGTGCATCTTCACCCACATAGCTCTGAAGTTTTACATCATATTCTACTCTGCAGGACTTGGCATCATGCTGCATCTGGGATACTTTTGATGAGGACAAGGGATGCTAAAAACCCTGAACAACCTCACTCAAAGTAACACTCTTAGAGAGGTTGTATAGGAAATTGTAGCAAACCTGGGCAGTTCAGACCTGTGTAATATAGAGGGAAAAATGTCCCTGCATGAATGAGTGACTAAAAATGAGATTCAGATAAGCATGAGGTGATAGGGTATCAACCACATTTTTATAATTGGTCATGAGAGTCCAGTATTCTTTGGGGATACCAGTCCCAGAGGAACATGTATAGGTGTTTTTCTCCTCGGCCCTCTGCAACGTATGCTTAGCCTGAAAGGAAGTTTCCAACACTGGGAAAGCGCCCCAGGAAAAATCTGCATACACAAAGAAATTTTTTTTTTCAATTTCTATACCATCACTCAGAAATACAACTCTAAATCCAGGCAATTGGTCTACTTTCTTATCTTTTGCAGGCCAAAGAGGCTAAAAGTAAAGATGAAAAGAAAATGTTGTGATTGTGTTAGGTGACAAGAAGTTGATCTAATCTACTGCTTTGCAAACCACCTCCACCCTCTTCTATCAGCCTGTCCTCTGCATTCCACAGTTCCCGACAAGAAGAGGCAGTTAGTCTTTCTCCTTGATTTTATCAATGATCATAAAGAACAGGATCTAGCAAATCATGTAATCTTTTGTATGAGAATCAACTCTCATAACCTAGTAATTCTGTCTGTTCCATGTCTCAGTAGAAAATAGATTGGGGAAATACAATTTCTCAAGGGCAAAATACAGACTTCTGAAAACATCTCAGTGACTCTGGGGTCTGGACTCCATTGAAAACCAAAGACATTTATGCTCCTAATACTCTTATATGTGGGACTTTAAATTTCTAAGACATTTGAGTGCTTTTGAAATGGATACTGCCATAAGCCCAATTCTACTGATGCAGCCCATACAGACTCTTTACCTGATTAAAAATTGGTTCCAGTAAATTGAATTTGAAATGTGTCATTTTTACATTTGCTGACATTCCTGGGTCCACTAATGGTTGTATGTCATTGGTATTCCAGGCAACTGCTAGGAAATAGCCTGTAAATTGCTCTGGACAGCTAGGGAAGAGTGTTGACCCTCACCATTACTCACTCCACCCACCTCAGGGTGGCTGATTTAGGCCTTATGTAGTGCTGGGAGCGTGAGCATAGTACAGTTAGCAGCCAAGATATGGCATGATGAACCTCAGGACCACAAAAAGAACATTCATGTAGTCTGTGCAGAACATCCTAGCTCAGGTATGTGATACAATACAGTAGCTGATAGGTTCACTACAGTTTTGATGAAAAAGGAGGCAAAGATCTTCCTTTACTTACTCCTCTTGTCCCCTCTTTAGATATATTCCACCCTCAATGCATTCCACTTCCTCAAAGCACAATTCTCTCAGAGGCTATGATTCTAAGTGTGATCTGATCTGAGGCTTAAATTGAGTCATCAGACCAGCAGGCAGCTGTCAAAAGGGGTGTTCCCTCCCACCTGCAGCTGTGCCCTCCTGCTGCCTCTCCTGCGTGGGTGCTGCAGCTCATGTGGCTGCACAGCTGAGACAGATACAGCCACTGATCCTGCTGGAAACCAACTCAACCCAAAGGAAAGACTACTCTCTAGCCAGACCAATTTCCTGATCAGGCCAAAGCATGGTAGGGTGAGGACTTGTGCCAGCATCACCGAGGTAGGGAGGAGGGGGCCTGCAGCCAGGATCTTGGGGGAGGACAGGACTGCCTCAGCTTACACTGATTGATGGTCTGTCCCCAGCCAAGCTGCATTCCCTTTTAGCACCCAAAGGGCTGATAGTACATTTTCATACTTGCCCAAACTTGAACTTTTGGGAAAACCCACTGTCATTGCAACAAAAACATTTTGCTAATTTAATGCAGACTGAGCATATAGGTGAAGAGATGTTATGGGTGGAAACAGATAGCAGGGATAATAGAAACAAAAATGTGTTTACATAGGCAAGATGTATGTGTACCTGGATAGTTCTGAGTCAATTAAAATGGTTTCTTTTGAAATAAGTAGCAGGAGCATTGAATTCAGTGTGAGGTTCGACATTGACTTCAGTGGGAGATGGATCTGAGTAATTGATCCTGTGGAACAATAGGTAGTAGTCGAAGGTGGGGGTTTTTTATGCAGTTCTGCAGCCATAGAATTTACCACATAATCCACCAACTCCTATAAAATAGCAGGAGAAACAGGCTTTCATTTTCATGAAGAAAAATTTGGGTTGTGATTTGCTTGATTTTCACAGATAGACTTCTAAACCAAAAACTCCTTCTGAATAAGTAAACAATGTGCAAGAACAATACACCCTTGTGGAGCATTAATCCTGAAGTCTAATAACAGCAGTGCAGAGCCACTCAGTGGGGACTATAGTTTGTCAGTATGCTTAGCCTTCATTATCAGAGATTTTCAGCTGCAGATATCAAGGTGGGAAGCTGAAGGGTGACAGATGCTTGCTGTCAGTGTTTGCTGGTTTACAGATCTTCTCTGTTGTTACTGACATCAGGGAAAGAAGTTGTGTCCATTCTCCATTCCAAAATTCTCACTGCTTCCCATGCCATACTGGGTTTCTAAAAACCCAGCATGTTGCCAGCAAGATCTCCAAACTCCCTGGCTTGTCCAGTGTAGGTATGATAAGTTAAAAAAATTTTAAAAGTGTGACAAGTTTCTAACCAGGGATATGATGTGGTCATCCCAAAGCAATGAACCCTACAAAGCAGGAACTCTGCCACTGCCTTTAGGCCCAGCTGGCTGCAGAGCATAGGAGGCCTTAGTAACAGCACTGCGATGCTATTGCAGCATGCAGCAGGGCTTAAATGGTAAACAGAGAACAAGGAGAACTTCCTTTCCCCTTCTGTCCTCTCCCCAGATGTACGGTGTTAGGTTACTTAATTAATTTTAACAAGGGAATGACATTCCCCCTCCATTTGTGCCTTGTCTTGAAAGGATGCAATGTACAAATATCAGTTTCAGCACATGATCCTCCACCAAAAAGAATGCTGGGCCAGATCCTGCCAAAATCAGTAGCAAAATCTCTTCCTAGAAAGAATTGGGATTGGTCTTTGGAAAGAAGTAGCACAGTTCTGGAGAACTCTAATTAATCTATGAGGTACTCAATCTCTGCAAAGTTGTTCTTAGAAACTAAGATCTGGCCACCTTTGCTTGGAGGTGCTATTTATATCTTTGTATGCCTCTGCATGCAATAAAAGCTAGCATAAAAACATATAATTAGAGCAGCTTCTAATTGGAATGGCAAGAATTAAGAGAGGAGGATAACAGCCAAAGGAAAAAACACATAGGGACAAAAGCAAAGTGCTCTGTAGTACACCACAAAAAGAATGCTAGTGCTGGAGTAAACTCTTACTCTGAAGTGGCTACTTAAAACTGATGGCCAAACAAAGAACAATCGAGGTGGGTAAATGAAATGAGACCTTGCAAGCTACAACATACCAAAATAAAAAATCCTCTGCAAACTGTACTGCCTTTCGGGGAGAGTGAGGGGGCTGATAAGTTTATTTACACTTTTAAAAAGCACTGCCAATCCCAATTTATCAGTTACTGTCTTGTGACAATTTATTCATTGTTCACCGTTAGAAGCTAGAAGTTACATAGGAAGCATGATTGGTGATAGCTTCTCTATTTCAATATGGTATAATAGAGATAACACAGTGCCCAAAAGCTCTACAGCCGCCTTTTTGTCTGCTTTGTCTCTTTTCATTACTCTATCAGAATCTTCATTTAATATAATCCAAAAAAGCAAGGTAATTGCTTCACTTATCAGTTATCATCGCACTCGCATACTTACCATGTCAAAATTATTTATATGGATGGCCAGGTTGATCTTGCAGCATTTAGAAGCTTAAAATTTGAATAACTGTTCTGCCAGTTAGGTTATCAAAATTGCAGCATAAGCAATGAATTTCTTCTTTCTGGATCTTCAAGGGAGAATAGGGAGCATCTCATTGCAGGACTAGTTTACCCGCGGCTGAACACCGCTCCAAGGAGACTTGCAGCAATTCTGCAGCCTGGCACTCTGAGTGCTGGTGACAGGCTTTATTTGCTAGATGAACAGTAAATACAAATGGCATGATATAAATAGAGACAATAGAGAGAGACATAAAGGGCCATTGTCAAGGTTGTCATAGGTCCCAAATTAAAATGATAATTTACAGACCTGTGAAATTCTTTCTTGGTTTGTCCCTTCTTTTGAAACATGTTTCATAGCTCTTTTTCTATATCATTTTTATTTCTTTATGATTGTGGTAGATGGTAACTCACCTGTTTGAAAACCCCAGAGGCTGAAATAAAACAAAGCATGCAAGTTCGGGAAGTCATTTTAACAACTTTTTTTAATATAAAAGAAATTTCCTTCAGCCAAGCTGTTGGACACCTTCACAAAGGGTAACAGAGAAAAGCCTATCATAAACAGATACAAATAATATAAAAAGGAATGTGCAAAAATTTTTCTAACACAGATGGTGAATTCATGGCATTGCTGTCCTTTCATTACATTGCTCACACAGCCAGGAACGTCTTCATGATAGCCCCTCACAAGCATGTTGCAGACCACTGGACATTTTGACATGAATGACTTCTCTGAAAATTCGTTATTGAAAGTGGACAATTTGTTATTCACCATTTGTCATTCTCCTAGTAATGACTGTCCCAAAGGTTTTGACTTTTCAGTAAGTGAGCAGAATAAATCCCAAGTGATTGAGGAGGCCAATAACCCACCCTGGAGGCTGCAAATTGGCCCATCACAAGAGGTTCAAATGGAAGAGACCCTGAGCAATCCACAACACACAGAGTAGTATCTGTGTGAAAATTGGTTTGCATCTCTATGAAAAAGAGGGGAGGGCAGATTTAACATTAGAGAAGTCACTCTCCGTTTATAAATCCTTTGAATACAGAGAATGACTAAGTTTGATGAGTTTTCAATTATAACATCTTTTCTAACCTGTGTGTTCCCAGACTGGTTTTGCTGCCTTGCTTCTTACACAGTAGCAATTGTGGCAGGTCGTGCTACTGGCAATGGCCAACCATGGCACATTAGGAGGGAGAGGGACAAGCAGCTTTTAGCTCTGCATCAAGCCTTGCACCACTTTGAACTGGTCTGTGTGTTACAGTTTGGGCAGTTATATTCTAGGCAACCTTTTTGTCATATTCCTCAGTTTTTCAGAAACTGGTTGGATCTATCAAGAGACTATAGGTGTCCCAGCATGTGAGCCAGCTCCTGAGTCACAGACAGAAAAGACAAATACAGTTCTTCAGTGGCTATTGCTGTGATTTTTTGGCTGGGTATGAAACAATTCTCTATCACAACTCCCTTTGGCAGTAATTACTACAGCTTCTGAGACTTAGTAAGTCTTGGGTAAAAGTCACAGCAGACAAAAGGGCAGAGTTTGAAATCCAAATAGTAATTTCTCAATAGGCTGAAATACCAAAATTATGTGGGCTAAACAGAGATCCTGTGCCCAGCTCAGCACTCAGGGTACTTTTATGGCTTGTGTTTCAGGACCTCAATGATGTTTTGACTCAGCTATTTTGTGTTTGTGGACTTCTGTGCATTGTATTTACCATACACCTTAACAGCAGGCTTCACATTCAACACTCATCTCATGTAATGATTCCTCACTCAATTAGTGGCAAACAGCAGAGAGTAATGTTTGTGATTTTTTTTCCAATCTCTGTTCCCTGGGGGGGTCTAAAATATATTTTATAAGTGTATCCAGGCAGTCATTATCCAGATCATGTTATGGGTTTTGTAACTTCACAATGTATTTGATTGAAACATCATAACTCTTTCCAGGACAAAAGCTTGTAACATTACAGATGCAGGGAACAGAGAGGTCAGCAGTTGACAGCTGGTGGTTGGAGACACACAAGCACAATATTCCCCAAGTTATTACAAAAATATTTAACTGAACAATGATGGAAGAAAGTAAAAAACCTAGTAAACATTAAAAGTAAACATAATTGTTGCAAATTTAATTAAATTCTCTGCTGTCTTTGATGTGATGGCTGATCTGTAAGTCTTGCAATTTCTTTGCTTTAATATCAGCATTTCCTCAGTCTAAACCTTTTTGAGACAGTAGTGTTTTATCTCAATTATTGCTTTTCTCCATCAGTCTTTAAATATAATCTCATTTGCCTTTATGGATACTGTAACCCTTCTGAACAGCTTTTAACCTTTTTAAAAATCGCCTTGACCTGATGATGCCCAAAGTTTTTTCTTCTTCCTCCTCTGATTTTTTTAATGCAATATTGAATAATAGAAATTGGTCAGATGAGTGATTTCCTATCCAGAGACCTGCATGTACAGCTTAGGATGCTAGAACAGAATTTTTGTTTGGAAAGTAAAAAAAATTTAAATTCCTCTATCTAGCATTGTGCTAGCAAAGAACCTTCAGCTCTGACCTCCATTTCGTGTAGCCTGTGCCACCACAATATTAGCTTTATCTTTTCAAAGGAAAAAAAAGCTTTCTTTGTACAGTAGCACATTAGCTTCAAAGAGCACTTACTTCAAGAGTCCAGCTCATCCTTCTGGTAAATTTAAGAAATACTCAGCTTAAGATTGTCTATTTCAATCATCGATAATGTAGATAACTTTGTGTCTAAATGTTACAAAGCAAGCTTTATGTCTGCTTTGTCTTTTCTCCCGACCCTTTCAGTTTTATTTTCTCATTTAGTATCTAACGAAGATGCAGGCTAATGGAAGAATAATACATGGGTACAACTAACCCTCCTGGAATTTGATTCTAAATGTAGAAGTTGCAATTCACCACAATTTGGTAGTTGTGTGTGTCTTAGATGGTGGGGGTGGGGGACAGATATCTCACAACACCTAGAGAGTCAATGGTGGACTCTTTGGCTCACCAACCTGGCTGAGCAAGTTCAGTGCTGTAGTGGCCATAGCCATGGTCCCTACATCTGCCTGCCCCATGTCAGCTGGCATTTCCTTTACTTGCTTACATGTGAGAAAGGTATGTACATTTTCTGAACCAGCTGGCAGTGTGCACGCCGAGCAGTAACACCCTGGAAGGCTTTTCCCCAGTGAAACCTGCCATGTATACTGCCAGTCTGTGATTTGTGCCAACTTAATGGCATAAGGGTTTTCTGGTACCCTCCCTTGAGCTATCATTGCAACAAGCATCATCTCCTTCTCTTCCTTCCTATATACACACGCAGTTTGAGCATCAACATCCAGAAACTTGCTTTCCATTGTGATTACAATTACCTATCCCAAGCAGCGATGCTTAACATTGAACTGTGGTTCATGAAAGCAAAAGGCTATACCTGTGAGCACCCTAATGTGTTAAACAAACAACCATGCCAGGTAGCATTACATGTATCTAGCAGCAGCTACTTCAAAAGACCATCTGCCAAAAGAGGTTGGTTTCCTATTTTAAGTTCTCATACTTCTAGTTTTAAGGGAAAACAGTGAGTTTAAGAAGTTGATGATTAGGTTCAAATACATGTCCCTAGACCCAGGCAGTAGCATTATTGCTCAAAGTAGAGCATGTTTAATAGAAAGCAGTGAAAGACTAGCTGCAGTGATCTTGCCCTGGGTGAACACACACAGATACATGTATAGCTGAGGATTTACATGGAAATGTCTTTATGCTGTTTGTGAATTATTTCACTTGAATTATGATTGCCTTGAATGATATATATTTTGAGAGTGTAACATTGCAAAAGTAAACTTGAACAAAAAGGGATATTTATTCTTCAGATTTAAAATTAATTTCCTGTATTTTTCTGGTTTTTTATCCTATCTAAGCTGTAACCTTATGAGAAGAAAAATGAGAAACTATTTCTTTACACTGAAGCCGGTATCAGATGAAATATAAATGTAATGGTTTCTATAAATGTTAACCCACTGCAACACTCTATCCCAGAACTAAAGATCTGCAGACTGTTTTAGGTTAAGTTACTGCTCCTCTCCATGTTAGGTAATCCGATGTCATTTAAGTAAAATAAATTGGAACTACTCAAGGAATAAAAAGAGGTGAAAGTGCAGAATCTGGTTTGGATAAAAGTTTAATTCTTCAGTTCCAAGTGACACAGCCCTTACAGGAAGCAGAGCAAACTCAGACAGGAGTGGCCAAGTAATGAAGATGGATGCATCTTGTTATCAGCAAGCCATTTACTAGGGCTTGATGTAACCTTAAACATTGCAGATAGCTCAATGGCACTTGCCACTAAGCCTCTAATTAATGAATAGCAGGCCCTAAATTAACAATGTGCATTTACAGATGAATTCTGGGCACTCATTAAACGATGTTCAAATATCAAGCAGTAACTGTTAGGTTTATTCCTTCTGGATTACTGTATACAGTATTTGTTTGCTGGGAGTTTTCACAGGAGGTTTTGTGTGCTCAACTGCTGTGAGCCCAGGTGCACTTCAGGAAAGGGTATAGTTCACCTGAGGAGGGCAAGACAGAGTAGCTGTAAACCAGGCATTGTAACACCTGTGCAGCAATTTAAGGAGGATTAGAATGATCCTCTATTCAGCCTTAAGTGCAGTGGGAAAAAGGGCTTGATTGCTTGGAGCCATTCTCAAACCTCCATTTTGTATTACCCTTCTTTGCAATATCCACACTGGTGCCTTCCAAGGTGACATGGAACAGCACCCAGGAGGGTTCAATGGTGGGATATTGTTTAGTAAATGACCAGTTCCTCCACAGCTCACGTGAGAGTATTGCTGTGGAAGTGGTCTTGCACCCAGTGTCCCAGCTCCTTGGTCAAGGAGACAAAGAAATAAGGAGCTCAGGATGAAATCTGCACCTTAACATATATGTGCCAATCAAATGGTATTTTAGAATAATAATAGCACTAATTATTTAGATGGTCCTATTGTACATGTTGTGCTTTAGGAGAAACAACAGTGCAGCTATAAGAAATGTAGCAAAGCCTGTTGTCACATCTGCTAAGTCATATCTATATCAAATCAGAAGAAGTTTAAATCACCTACTGTGCTGAACTATGATGCAAGTGAGAGAGAATAAGCCTTTCAGAAATATTGGTGTAAACTGGGATTGAGGTCAAACAGGCAAAGCTGATTTAAGCGAAGTCAGAATTGAATCCAAGGTCCCTGAAAAATTAGACAGACTGTTCTCTGTAAGTAGAAAGATAACTATGATTTTCTGAGAACAGATCCTTTCAGACCAGTAACTTCAGTATTCAGCAACGTGAGGTTTTCTGTGCTATGAATGTTCTCGTTAACGTGCCATCCAGCTACTACTGCATGATAAGTTCAGCGATACTATCTGTAAAAAAAACAGAGCGGGGCTAGAGAATAAAGGGTGCTTTTCTGAAAGGCATCCTGCACATCATCTTATCCCAGGACTGTTCTCCATGTCAGAAAAGTTTTAATGCAATACCAGTCTGCTGTGATGTAAAATTACTAATATGATTGGCATTCCTGTAGCATTACATACAGAAGAGAAACATCCGCTCTGAGCAGAGCTCACTGCGCCTGCAAACATTTGGGGTTTGTGCACAGGCTGTGTAAGCAGGATCCCATGCACATTCCACATAATCCAGTGCCATGCGTCCAGTTCCATTTATGGACAAAATGAAACATAGGCTCTTCTTTCTATGGATCGTTCCCACATCAGCCTTTTCAAAGTTTACTGTGGACAATCTAGGAAAGGGGCACTCCCATAGCTTCATGCAAGCCGTTCAAAACCAACATTTTACAGAACTAAAATTTTAAAAAAGGCAAGCACAAACTTTTACTTAATAAAAGAGTGTTCTGTAGAAAAGATAGCTGGGCTGGCATTTTGTCACCTGGATCTTCCTTTGTGATTTGTTGATAGAAGATGGGAAAAGCAACTGTCTCATGCACTTTTCCCAGCTTCTTTTCACTGTAGAGGACTAAATGCATACTATCCTGTACATGTGTAAGGTGATAGTGTTATAGCATCCGAGAGTTGCTTTCTTTGAACAAAAAACTTTATTTGAATGAGAAAACTGTATTATCTCTCATGAAGGAAAGCTCTTCCTCCCTCTCTTTTTGTCACTTCCTTATAGAATTATCTCTGAAGCTTTCCCTAGAGTCCTCTCTCTTTCTCTCTGCAACTATTTTGAAAAAAAGGAATCCATAAATTGGTAACAGGTATTCTTAGTTACCAGTAGATAAGCTGACA
This sequence comes from Buteo buteo, assembly GCF_964188355.1. Lineage (NCBI taxonomy): Eukaryota > Metazoa > Chordata > Aves > Accipitriformes > Accipitridae > Buteo > Buteo buteo. The sequence goes on from NC_134180.1 coordinate 27,455,406, forward strand.
GCAACTATAGGAGCTTTCCTGTGCTGTGAAATGCCAGAAAAATGCAGTGGAATTTATTTAGTAGGATGGCTTTTTTTTGGATCATTACTGCTTATTAATAACAGTACGAGCATCTTGTGGTCTGAATGTAGTTTGAAAACAATGTGTAAAATCACATTAAAAACGTTAGTATGGGTTTCTTACAGTTCTGAATATTCATCCCTCTTATTTCTCCCATACGTGCACTACAATGTTAGTTGGCAGCATTCAAACAATAGTTTTGTATTTCTAGAACTGTCCTTACTCCCCTTTTCCAGTCACAGGAGCCAAGAACTGCAGCAGGGTTTGTAGAGGCACACATTAATTTCAGTTTAGTCCTGCAAGCTACATTCCTTTCCAAACATGTTGTAACCTGACATCATGTTCTTCCTCAAACTTCTCACAAATAAAGATGTGATTCATATAAACTTCCACTCTCCCTAAGCTCTGCCAACTCTTCATTTGCTTTTGGCAGACTTTGTGGGCACTTCTGATCCTAGACAGGAATGACAAACTCAGCACCTTCCATGTGGTGTACCACAGGCAGCGTGGCAGTGTCAGGGGGCTGCAGACCACAGCAAGTCCCCTTTCTGAGCAGAATGCGTGCCTCAGAGATCGTGGCATAGGTTGTTTCATGAACGGCAATTACTCTGTGCAGTACAGGTGGTGCAGGAGGCTCCCAAAGCCGGCACAGTTCATCGTGGGCCAGGAGAAGGAATCAGGTTGGCTTTTTTTCTGGCAAAGAGCTGCCCCACCCTGCCTGCTGCCACAGACCACCTGTGGGAGGAGTGAAAGGGCTCTGTTTTGTCCATATCAGACTTCACCTGGTTTTCTTGGGCATCTACATCCTTTGGAAAAGCATACCTAATGGTTGATTTTGATAATGGATTTATATTCCTTAATGCAATGAGCTATGTGTTCTGCTTGAAAGAACAGTCATTACTACTCCTGCTGCTTTCCTCAGTAAAGACGAAGGAGTTGTTTAGAGTTACTGTCAGGTTTATTCCTTCTTGTGCTTCTCAATGAGTCATACTGTGCCATACTTTTTGGTTCAGAACCAGGTGAACAGGCTCGTCCCATGGGATTAATGCATGATTTTTCTGTTGCTTTCCCTTGAGTTGTCACATGTCCCTAAGTTAAAAGCTGTCAGATCTCCCCAAAAAGCATTTATGCCTTCTTTATGGACATATAAATGCCACTAAACAAGATACAAAGCAGAGCCTGAAAGTCAGGTGGAGGTATTAAGTAAGGTGGAGCTAGTGACCAACTACGTGAGACCATTTTGCTCCCAAAGTCATACTGAAGAACAACCCAAAGGCCTAAGATCTGCTTTTGCATATTTTCAAGTATAAAGATTGCAATAAATTATCTACAAAACAAGCAAAAGAAGTAATGGAATCCACAGAAATAAGAGATCCCAAAGCTCTGGAAGGATAAGATCACAGAGTGAACCAAGACAGAAAAAGAGAAAAGAAATCAAAACTAAAACAAAAAAGAAGATGAACAAAAGTGAAAAGGGCTGAGTGGTAGGTGTACCTCACAGAAGCTCTTCTGTCCTTGGAAGCAGTATATCATTTACTGTAGCACAACAATGATATCCATTTATCATAAAACCAATATGGGGTATCATGCAGACCATCTGTGAGTCTTTCCAAGGGTGAAACAGACAGCATAAATTGTCTCCAAGTGTTAAGGCAGAGGAGCCATGACTCTTGCAATGCAGCAGAGCAGTCCCCTGGCAGCAGAACCACCTCTGCCAGCAATTTGCAGGATGTGCTTAATCCAGTTTAATTCCTTTGAACAATGAAGTTCAAATGCATGTAGCTAGGAGCCAACCTGGGTCCAGATTAGCCACTCCATAGAAATTCTCTGTAGAAATTCTGGGCAGAAATTATAGTGTTTGTAGCAAACCCAAAAATGACGTGGAGAAGTGCACAAATTAAGGTCTTTAAAATAACACTGGGCTAATATCAGAACTCTAAAGAAGTGGAGGAGGTTGTCTTCTGAATTCTGAGTTGGAGTGGCAATGATGTTACACCTGTTTACATCAGCTGAGGTTATAACCTAAGCTGTTTTTCATACATTTTTCATTTATTGCAGTTTACAGTGAACCTTGGAAGCCCACAAGTGAAACCTACTTCCTTATATATGTTATTTTTTCTCTATCAAACACACTCCCTGGCATGTTACTGTAGAACTGTTTCTGTATACTAGGCTCCAGGCACTGCACTTCTTTAAAACTTCTATAAAACATTAAAAAGGGAGACTCTTGTCCCAAGGGGCTGGTAACAGGACATAGGAGGCCTCACTTCTCTGATTCTCTCCTAAAGTCAGTCAGTCTTAGGCTACAGTACTGTTCCAAATCCAGTTGAGATCAGTAGTGAGATTACAACTGGGCCATGAGTAATTTATTAGTTCGTTTGTCTGAGAGAGTGTGTCTGTGGGCTGATCACATTGCCTTGCATCTTTTTGCCATTCACATTTGTTTAGCCAAATCTCTTCTAAGAAATGTTAATCCATCACATTATCAGATTGCTCAGCCATTACCAGCCAGGTAACTTGGGTACAATTGAGTCCATTGCCAGACTGGATAAAACCCTACATGTGTGTCTCATTTGGAAATGTGCTCTGTAGGAATTATGATTAGTGCAGATGTTGCATCTTAATTTGTGAGAGCACCACATCAGCAAATTTGTTTAAAATGTGAAATAGTCCGTATATTTACACTGTATGTTTTATGTTAAACCCAATGGGTGAGGCCAAAAACATCCCAATTACCTGCCCTTGGCCCAGTAGTCGGTATAAAAGCCAATAATGATTTTACTCAAATTCTCTATTTTACTTTTTTTACTTGATAGCCAAAGATCAAATAGCAGCCCCCAGATACAAAAGTTGAGATGGGGAACATGTGGAGATGCCATTAAGGATCTGCCAGTCCTCTCTGCCCTTCCTCTCCCCCTGCAGTGCACGCTGGACTCTGTCCTACACTGAATGCAGCCTTAGCTCTGTGCCACAATGCTTTCTGACAGAAGGTCACCAAGTGTGGCCCATGGAGAGGGGAGCCAACATGAGCACTGGGGAGAGTCTTCCTATCCCCAAACCTCTTCACTGTGTCTAATTAATCAGTCAGGCTGTATCAGATGCATATCTATCTAATGTATTGTGTTGCATCTAAGTCACTTCAGTCCTGATTAGATCTCTAGCACAGGGAGGAAAGCTATAAATGTAAAGACGAAAATTGTCACCATCTTTATTCTGGTCAGCACCTAGAATCCCACAGCTGAATACTGCAAAAGTCCTACTAATCTTTTCTTTAATACTGGCTGCATACTGAGTGTACTCATAGGCTCAAGGCCTCTCTTTCAGACCCTTTTTCAGGACTTTGGGCTATGGAAATGGTTTTACTTGGAGTTGGCATCCAGAGCGCCTAAGCTGCCACCTCTGGTGTCGGAGCCCCAGCAGAGTCTGCCGGGAGCCGCCTCTGGGTCTGAAGCCGAGAGCAGCAGAGTGGCATGCAGTTTAGCCACAGCATTCATCTGTGTACTTTTGGAGCTGGCAAGTCAGTGTAAGTGCTCATGAGCCCTACCCAGGCACAGGTTCTTTGATGTGCGGCACAGATTGAGTTTCTAATGTTCATGCCTTCAAATAGGGCCTAACTTTGCCTAACAGTAAGTGCTCAGCAGTCTATTTGACAATTCAAATGGAGTTGAAAAGCTGGCTCCCAGCTTCATTTCTTTTGCTCAGACCAATAGTTCTATTGTTCTTAGAAAAGAATCGTCTTTCATCACAAATAAACTACAAAATGTTCTTATGGGTAGTAGAACTGAAAAGCCGTTTTCAGATACAATTGGTGTTTGCGTGCTTAGTGCTGGAGGTGGCCATGTTGCTGAAAAATGATGTTGTCTGTGATGCCAACCATATGACAATTAACTCAGCAGAGGAGAGTGTGTGAATCCATTTCCAACCTGTTTTAATAATGGGGTAACAACCAAAATGCTTTCTCCAGTGGTTAAACCAATATTAAATTCGCCTAGAAACTTGTTTACGGGCTTTTCCACTGGGTTTGTCTATTGCCAGTGCCGTGAAGGACATCAATTTTCAGTAAGACAACCGCCTCCAGCACTGGGATTGGAAACACCAATTGTAATTAAAACTTTTTTTTAAGCAAATGCTTTTTGCAGTTTAATTATGGCAAGAAATGCTTCTTGTTTTGTGAACTTCCAGACTGTTGAGCTCAGCAAAACTCTGGCATTCAGCAGGCGAGTCCCTGTCCTTGCTGATGTCAGTGGTGCACTTACTACTCCAAACACAACACTGGATATTCAGCCTTAAATAAAATCTGAACAAACTGTACTGCACCCAGGTTAAATGTGCTGTAAACACTGGTTATTTGCGACCCCCATTTAGTCCTAACCATGGGTTATGTATATTTTCCTTCTTTGATATTTTTGCACTAATCACAGTGTGAGTCACACAACCTATCAAAAGTGCAGATATAAACTACAGTCATTTTATGTTTCTAAACAATGAAAACAGAAAGAGAAAAGTAATCTCACAACAGCTAAATGTTTTCCATTTTACAAAGGCTCTTATTGGTGACATTTCTCCCTGCACTGCTGTTTCTGCAATCACATAGCAACACAGCCCTTGAAATAACTTTTTGGTACTCAATATATAAGGTACAGCGTTTGGAGAAACTGATTCCACTCAAATGCCACCTGTTTAAATGCTAAATGGCATCAAAACCAAAAAGAAAAAAAGAATGACAGTCCAGTGGAGGAGGCCGCTCCCCTGTTTGGATGACTGAGTTCCCCTATTCAGCTATTAGTCCTTTTTCTTGAGTTTCAAAGCAAATGACAAGTAAGTGGGTGTACCAGAGCTAACTTGGTACAGTGCCTGACCATCTCATAGCTTGCCCTCCTACAATCCTTCACAGGATTCAGGCTTGCTAAGACCCTGTTCTGTTCTCTGTTGAGACATGCCTGCAGCCTCCTCAGACTGTTTCTAAATATTGCTATTTCAGCTTTTAAACTATGCATTTGAGAATCTGCTTCTAGCAGGGCCCAGCTGGACTACTTTTTAGGAAGCATCAATATATTTTGAGTCAGAAAAGCAATGGAGATGAGACGTCTAACATCCAAACACTCTCAAACCTGGAGAATTTTCAGATCATCTTAACTCTATGGTTTAGGCTGCCCTTCCTTCAGGAAAGCATCTGCATTTTTCTGAGCTGCCCTTTTTCCCAAGTTTTAGGATCTCCCTAAAGGCACTCTGCTCCTCTTTTCTCATAAATGCACAATAAATTGAGTAAGGTCCTCCTACTGAAGCAGGAGCCTCTCCTTGCAGTCTTGACCTATACCACTTCAATTTCTCCCAGCCAGCACATCCCAGTTCTCCCTGATGCCAGAGCAATGAGGTGGTTATCAGCTCACCTACCAAGTGCTGGCTAGGAGTGAATTTCAGATTTTTGTATCTTAAGACTTTGCACCTCTGTGTAGAATTCATGTCCAAGCATGTATAGGGTTTAACTGCTGGGCATGAAAAGGCCTGAGGAAAGACTGCCACAGGTATTGAATATCTACAGCAGCAACATTCAAGGCAGAGAAGAGTTCTTGTCCAGTCAGGAAATCCAGAGATAAAGGTTCAGCTTACTGAGTGATGAAGTTGGATGTCATGTTCGCAAGAGCAAAGTGGAAGTGGTCAGTGCCATAATTTCAATGCAAATCCATGTTTATCAAGTTCAGGGTTATTCAGCTCTACAACCTGCCTTGGGCTCACCTCTAGAGAAAGTTTGAGGCAGGGGGAATATCATTAAGAAGGAGGAATGAGAGGTTCAAAAGAAGATGTTGAGGGACATGGAGCTACATATAGTAAGAAGCAAGAGAAGGTAGAAAAAGGAATGCAAGAGGTTGTTATTATTTCTTTAATGAGCAGAAGTTCTTTTGAGGATGGTTTACTTTTCTGAGACTTGCACATTTTGCAGTTGTATTCAAGTGTGGAAAAGGGAGAGCTCCTCGTTTTTCTCTTTTCTGAGTAAAACAAATCATTCTCTGTGCTTTCTAAGCTATAAAATTAGCACTAGCAGCTATAATACAAAAGAGCCACAAAAGAATTTGCAGTCCCAAGCCTTCTGAAGTCAGTATGGCCTATCATGGATAGTCCTTGTAACACAGCCCTGAAGGGAAGCTATACACCTGACTGATGTTGTCAGCTTTTAGTGAAAGTTTCTTCCATGCTTCCACAGCATGGACACTAGATTGAGCATCTGGTTGAGACCACCTAGAAATTCTCTCATGCCAACAATTATTTTTATTCTATGAAATCTCTTGCAATTTCTCACCACACGGTTTGTGACCACCCTAACTATTAATGGTGGTGGAGTCAGCAGGACATGCAGTGTGGTCAGATCTCTCTTCCACACCGGCTTTGCCTGTACCAAGATCGCAGGAGAATATGGTCATTATGGGATAATTTTGAACAGGTTTTCTATCTAGAAAGGCAGAGAGTAGTCAATGTTCAATGGCTTCAGTGACAAAACCCATTTCTTCACTGCCATGGGTGCATAGGGATATTGAAAGATACTGGTCATCATCTCCCCCAAAACAGAACTTTTCTTCAGTGTCACTAGTGTACATCTGAAATAATGACATGAATTATACCAAGTCAAGTAATGTACAGGTTTCGTTGTCATACAATATACATGCATAAGGTTATTATGATAACAATGCCACTATATTGTGAAATATTTGCATGCCATCTTCCATTCATAGCAGCTGTATAGGATGTCAAGTATGTTGCACTTGCAATAATTTTAGGAATGTAGTATTTTCAAGTTCAGGAAGTTAACAACTTGGGCTTTTTGCTTTGCACGTCGTAACCTTTTATGTTATCATTTGGTGAGATGAGGTGAAGACACAGAGGCGCATAAATTGGAGACCTCAGATCTGTGATAATGTTATTGCTGACCCTCATCACATCTAACATTACACTGTGCAGCACTGCTCTCAGGAAAAAAACTACCCAGAGGGAGGAGGGGTAACTTGTTCACTTGAGAATAGTTACGTTTTGATAGGTATAAATCAGGACAGTTACACTGAAGTCAGGGTTACATCATTGAGGATTTGCTTACAAGATCTTCCCAATGCTCTGTAGATTGAAAATATAAAGATCCAAGTTTAATTTTTGCTGGAATACCTTATACAGCATAAATCATACAAAGCAGCCCTAAAGGAGGGAGCCCTTCTTAATGAATTCAGACTTACCCTCTTCCTGCAACCACCAAAAGAGGCATGATGGGTCTTCCTGATTTCCAGCTGCCATAACAACTCTTGAGTCAGAGTGCAATGAGTGGCACAAGTGCAGCCCACCAACTGCTCTACCTTGCAGCAGGACACGGGCCAGCAGGCAGCTGGCCCAGGCTCCAGTAAGCACAAAAGGTCTGTAAGGATGGCATTGCCCACACACAGACACCTTCCGGAGCCTGTTCTGTGCTTCTTTTCCATTCCGTCTGATACCATGGCGATCTTTTAACACACAAAATTGTTGTGGCTGTGGTGCTGTCAGCTCAGGATATTTGTGGAGGGGGTTTCCTACTTGCATTACTTTTTCCAAATGCAGGACAGAGCTATCTGTACTGTGATCTGTCCTGAGGACTTTGTGAGCAGTGGTATGCGCTCTACAGCACCAGCTATAACAGGGAATGACTTTCCCATACACCAGTATAATATAAGTCACTAAGCAGATTTCATTCATCTACTTTTTAAAACTAGCCAGGGAATCTGAAAGTTGATGCAGACACACAAGCAGCTGCAGAAACGGGCCCTTTAAGGCTTTATCTTCAGAGACATGGCATCCCAACTAACCTTCAAGAGAATGAAGATTCACAGTGCCAGTGTCTAATAACTGTATCTCACTCCATTACAGGTATTTCAAGGCCATTCTGTGTAAACAGTGTGCATTGCTTTGTGTCTTAATCTGTAAAACAACCAAATATCTTGCTTGGAGATATAGGTTAAGGTTTAATGAATCTCCTGCCATAAAAGTGTTGCTCAAGACTAATGAACAAACAAATGTTTGCTTAAAACCCTTTGTGAAAGTCAAACAAGCTTTCAACAACTATTCATGTATTTATTGTCAGATGTGAGCCATCACTTAGGTGCCTGGCCCTGTGCTGTTAGCAGCTAATGCCAATAGTTTCACAGCGTTTCTTCACTCGTGTTTCCCTCTTTCCTCTCCCACTTCCAGCACAGTCTCCAGCAAGAACCCATCTGGAGAGTCTTTTGTCAATGGCAGAACTGGCTCTCCTTCAGTGCAGTTTGGGCTGTGGTGGCAGCTGATCCCTTTGCTATCTTTGAGCTGAGGGTGACATTTTGGGGCCCATCTCAGCCCGGTGGTCCACACCGCAGCAGTTTGCTTCAGCACCACCCTGGGGATCCTGCTCACCAAAGGAGCACAAGCACATCTGTCTCCTCTTTTCCCTCTCCCCAGCTTTTCAGGGGAGCTAGCAGGGGGTTCAGTCTCAGTGCGTATCCTCTTCCAGCTGTAGATGTGCCAGCAGTGGGCCTATCTTCCTTCCACCAGCTTGTCACCACTCCTTTGCCAAAAGTTAGCATCTCCTTCCAAGCTACCAGCTAAGCTGTTTGTGTGGGCACTCCCTAACCTGTCTCAATCACAATGAATTGGTTTACCCTGAACAATTCAAATATCGGGCTTTGCTAACCAGCCCCATATCTGGAGCAGTGGCCACTTCAGCAGATGTAGCTGCACCTGGAGGAAGATGGACATCTCGACCCATAGACTCAACAGCATCTGGAAAATTTCCGCAGGATTTGCCTTCCTAGTACATACCATGGACTTAGAAGGTGCAATAATAACACTTATTTCTTATGTTACTGGGTAGCATTAAAATTGTGTGTCAATGCTTGTTTTATTTTTATTCTGCTACTAAACAAGCTGAAGGCTTTAAGGATATTTTTTGCTCTGCTGTGTCAGAGTGGTCTACCCAGGATGGAAAAGAAAATCAATGTTTCAGGGTTGTGTAACTGTGGGGTTTTTTCTTGTGTTGCTTGTTTCATTATGAGGAAGGAATTAAAAATCCCTCCTAGACAGTACTTAAAATATCAAAGTCATTGTTTAATGCCTTTGAGTCACTGTACAACTAATTCAATTGCACAGTGTAGTGCAGTTTCACGGTATGTGAAACACAGATAGTAGAGAGGAATGATTGGAAAGTTGAATAAACACAGCATTAGTTTGCAAAGTCTGAAACTTTCTGATGACTTCTTTTGCAATGATCCAGCACAACAGCTCATCAGCAGAAGTGAGAGCAGGGACTTGTAAATCAAGAGCCCCTACCGCCTCCACCTAAGCTAAGCCAGCTGAGTTGATGCTGGCAGGAGGCTCTTCTCCCTCCAGTGAACCAGCCACTGGAGGTGAGTTGGGTCAGCACTGGCTGTCAGCAGCTTTTGGTGAGGTAGACAAGGGTCAAAGCTCTGATAATGGCTGTAGTTTTGCAGGACCCTTCACCAAAGAATGAACCTCAGGTGGTCAGAGACCAAGGCAGCAGAAGGCTTTGCCACAAGGCACTCAGAAGGGCTGTGCACAGCCAGCCTGGCCCCCTGTACACTGAAACTGGTGCTGTGTTGGGCACCCAGTAGCCTACAGGGACCAGGGGTACTTGGTGACGGGGCAGGGATTGCAGCTCTGTGGCACTGTCAGTAAAGGGTCATTTTGTGGGCAGTCTGGTACCTCTGACTTCACACCCAAATCTAAGAGGTGATGATATAGGAGGTCTTCCAAATACACCAGGGGTTAGTAGGGAAAGGTACAGATCCATCTTCCTCATCTGTGTGAGTCCTGTTGCTGTCATAAAGGAGACAGTCCCAGATATTTACTGAATTTATCTTTGTACCAGCTTTGCGAGGTAAAGCAGCAATGTTATCTCTATTTTACAGATGACAGTCTGAGAAACAGGGAGGCTTCAGCTGTGCCTCTCCTGTCACTTTAAGGGAGGTAGCAGCAGTGTAGACCTAACTGGGTTGGTTCTCATTTAGCTAGGTGTGGTAATATTTTGCCCACAGATTCAAAATTTCTTCTGATGCAGGCTTTATGAGGGTAGAAACAACCAGACCTGGGGCCCTACCTGCTCTCTGGAAACACCCGTTAGCCTCCTCATTAGCGTCACCAAGACCACTGGAGCTACCATGCCTAAATTAGACATTCCCTGCTCCACCCTCCTTACCCACCTTTAGATCTCCCAGTGAAGAAGTCCACACCCGGGTCTGAGCTAGGTGTTCACGTACATGCAAGCGCCAGAGCCCTGAACCAAGTGTCCCCCACCTTGGCCTTAAAGCCAAACTGAAGCTACGTGGTTTGGGCGTATCTGTGGTTGGTAAACCACCCTGTGGGAGTAAAACACACACCTGATCGTGAATTCCTGTTTTGGTTTCATTTATTCCCACATGAAAACAAACACAAAGAAGTAAGTATCTTGAAGCTGTCACGGTCACCATTCAAATGTTGATGCTTAGTGTTTGCAGCTGATTAGTATTGCCACTGAATAGCAGATATTTCCTGTATCAAGTGGCCCTAAACAGTGAATGTCAACATTTTAATGACAACAGCGTTATTGTAGGTAGTGGCAGTTTGGCAAAGAGAGAAGGCAGGAGTGGGATTAGTCTTTAATGAACATCCTGAACAGGCACAGATAGGAGAGGAAAAGGAGCAAAAAATGGGAAGGACAAAGAAGCACACATGTGCTTGTAAAAGTTTCTGACAAGCTAAAAGCCTCAGAAACAAATTTGAGTTTAAAAATGCATTTGAAAAGTTACATACTCACTTTTGTACAGCACAACAATGGTGGAATGCTAATAACATTTAATTTCCCTTGACTTCTAACCTTCTTAACCTGCTGTGCTGCTAGAACAGCACTGTAAATCAAAATATGCTGTATTGTATGGTGAACATGTGTATTGAGTCATTCCAGACTGCCTGGTGCTTTTTAAAAACAAAACTCACAATAGTGTTTGTGCTGTTTTTCATTTTTCATAGACCTTTCCCCTCAATCATGCTGCAACTGGTTAGGATGTGTATTAAAAATACAATATAAAAAAGGGAGGGAAGATGTAGGGGTAGACATAATACCACAGAAAGTACAGCACAGATGAATAGGCCAAAATATCCTTGACATTACTTTCCCCTTTGTTCTAAGTGTTCTTCCAATTTCAATAAAAACAAATTGGAATATTGCCTGGGGTCTACTAAATCATTAGTAAATTAAGAATCTGTTTTTAATAACATTTCACTTGTAAATAATGCATTAATTGACTAGCTTGAAAGTTAGCTTGAATGTTAGAAACTCTGGCACTAAATGCGTAATGAAAGAAGTGTGCTGTTTGAGGAGGCTGGATGGTAAATATAACAAATTAAATATGACAGTTGATATTTGTGAAAATGGTGATATAATTAGAGGACACCTGCAGCTGTTTTCCAACCAAAACAACAGAAATTAAACATGTATAAAGTACGTGTGTCGTATTTTCTCTTGGCATATTTCTTTTGTTCTCCTTAGGGTTTTTTTGTGGGGGTCTTTCTATTTTTTTCTTACCTTTTGTCAGGTCATATGACTAACCAAGCAACAAGTGTCTCTTTGTCCGATGCTACCATTTATTAGATTTATAAGTGAACATTTTGCAGAGTAAAGGCAAAGAACATGAATCTTATTTACCAAGAGCTGGAAGTTACTAAAGCACATGACACATGCCCGAGCATATTTTAACCATGGGTGCTTGCGAATGGTCAAGAATTACACCAGGACTCTTCCTGTGCAGTTCTCACCTGCAGGTAGCTCACTTACATGTATCTCCACCCTGGCGTTGATAGTCTTAGTGAAGATTTCTGTAAACTAAAAGGTGATGTGACATGATGTATAAGCATTGCAAATGTGTGGCTTTCCTTCTTGGCATGCATGCAGTTGAAAGAAATGATGATGCTGCCTTAGCCACCTCACAAGGGTTTTGAACACCAGGTTTCTGATGATAAAGGAAGAATGTGAAGTTGTTGAACAACATAGATCCCCATGTCATACCACTACTGGGAAATTGTGAAGCATATTGACCGAAGATGGCCAAAAATGATAAATTTTTGATCTGGAGCCAAAGATTCTGGGTATTTCAGTTCAGGGACTCTGTTCCATCTGTCCTTGCTCCATTCCAGTTGGTGTGCAAGAGAGCATCCTGCCAAAGGAAATAGGATTTGGACTTGCAAAAGCAGGAGTGTCTAGGCTGACTCCCTTCAGAGTTACAACAGTGACAAGGCAGTGGAATTACTCTGGTATAGATAAACAGAGCCTATATGGTACAGCAAATTTTACTCCCACTTAAAGCCATATGACCATTTTGCCTGGTGTCAGAGTTAAGGGGCATAGAATCTACGCTTTTGGGCTGGGCATGAAGCACACTGAAGCCAGTACTGCCCCTGTTGCCATGTACTCCACCTGAGGAAGGACTTCGGGTTCTCCCAGGGTCGGTTTTGCTAGGCTTTGGCATAGACCAAATTCCCCACAGTGAAAGGAAAAACGATACCAGGGCAAGGCAAGCAGTCCTTACCGTGGGACTCAGCTCTCACTGGGGCTGCTCAACGGGGAGTTTTCTCTATGGCTGAGGCACATAGAGCAAAATTATGTGGGGCAAGTCCCCGCACCACACAACCAGCTGTGGATGCTGTAAATCTTCACCATGTCGTTTGTCAGCTGTCAGAAACACAGACATTCATAAACAAAGGAGAGCGGGAGACCAAAATTCACTTTAAAATAAACAATGTGGACTTTGATTTGGAATGTGCTAACAGGATAGATATGAGCCATTTAAATAAACATACCAGCCAATTGTGTCAATGTTGCTTTGGGGGCAGCAATACCTTTGTTGCTGGAGTTTGTATCTGTCTTGATTAGGGCCATGTCAAGCAGCCGTTGAAATTGACTTTGATGACAGATAGGATGTACTGTACATGACACTGGAAGCATAGTATCATGGAGACAAATTGTGCAATGGCTGAGAAAGTCTTCACAGCTCTTTCAGAACTGGCAGAATTCTTCCCTGTGGATGCAAATATATACGTTTTATTTGTCTTAAAGTTATAGACTTAGTTATGGCTGCTTTTGCAGGTACCTTTTGGTATGTAATAGCTTCCGTCCTCCACCACCTCCACCCAGCCCAACAAGGGGTCTGTTTCCACCCCGCAGAGTCTGGGTAGCACACTCTGCGTGCTCGGTTTATTCCTTATCTGGTGTATATGATAATTATGGCAGAGAAGTCATTTGCCACCTCCAAGGACAAGGCAGTAATAAAGTTTCACAGAAAGTGCACCCTGCTTTTCTCGTTATAAATCACACAAGCGCACAGCTGGGCTAGTCTCACCGACTTGCACAGCTTTCTAGATGTGTTCCCCCTTAAGTTTATTTTACAGGTACTATTTCCTGCTCATAATGTAGAACTCATCTGACTTGATGGCAATTGGTGATGGAATGTGGTACACAGGTGATATAGAAGAGGTGCACCTTGTGGGGGCAAGTTCCAAACCTCTGCAGGCTGCTGTGTCAGCAGCCACTCTGTGTGACTCTCCTCTTAAGGAGCAAGATCTTCACTGGGTTAAGGCTGAAGGGAGTTCTTATTCCCTTAAAACAACAATTTTGTTGGCCTGCTCCTACTCTCTTTGGGCTTTTTCATTGTTCACCAGTAGGTTTTAGGCGGCAAATGTATCAAGACCTACATCTCCCAGGTAAGAGGCATGAAGTAAAAACAAACTATGTACCAGATATAATATCTACCAGAAGGAAAGAGTTGCTCAGCCTCCCATTATCTTTCGCTTGAACAAGACCTTTCCCAGGTGTCATGCACAGATATCAAAGATGATAATACACCTTTATTTTGGCTCCTTTATAGGGTGCTTTGCAGATGCTGAGCTTCTGAGTGGGTGGGGGATCCATTACAAATTTTTATTTACCACAGTACCCAAACACTGTAGGTATTCAATTTGCCTAAAAACCCTCTTTGATTAAACAGCATCAGCAACAGAGGTGGTGACTCCAAAGGCTGATTGCTTTTTATGGTCTAAGGAGAAGATGCATAGGAAGGTGGCCTTCAGCTTGTTGCCTGTAGGTTTGAAGCAGCAAATCAGAGAGCTAAAGGCACGAGGAGTTTGACTACCTCTGTATTTGTTTTCTGAGGACAAGTTTGTTGGCTTAAATTAAGTCTGCTAAAAATGTGGCCAAGGTTTGCCCTGGCGAAAAAAATGCCCCTGCCTATGCCTATGTAATGTTACACTGACTTGAAGGTTTTCTTAGCTATAGCTACAGATCAAATTGCAAACCTACTCATTAGAAAAAAAAAAAAAATAAAATTAAATTAATATACCCGAACATAAGGAAGATGTGCTGGCTTAGTTAAATAAGGCACAACTGGTATTATTTAATTAAAATCTAGAGTGCAGCTGTTAGGGAAAAATCTAGCCAGTTTCAGATAGAATAATATGCCCTAATAATGTGTTTCAACATCATTTTGACACTAAATTCAAGAATAAGATAGGGGTGAATGTTTTGCATGTGCATCCATACTTATGCATGCACATACATCTGTGTCTGTGAGAGTAAGAGAGGGGGGAAAAAGGCAAATGTGTTCAAATACCTTTTCTTTATTGAGAGAAACTATAAATAAAACTAGACTTATGTGAGCCAGTGGCCAGGAGGTTCCAAGGATGCACAGTGTGTGCTTAGAGGCTGAGGACAAGGGGAGGTGATGCCGTGAGCTGCTTTGCCTGTTCATGAGCCAGGGTTTTCTGCCTTTTACCACCCAGATGTACACAGTGGACATCTCACAAAAGAAAATGGCTTTGTTCTCCAAGTAAGAAATCATTTTGACTATGCAATTTTTCAGTTTTCTCCAAGAATGATAAAGATGCATTTATTTTCTATAAAGAGTAGTTATAGTTAATTGCATTGCTGCTGTTTCTAAAACTTACTGAGCTAACACCTTGTTTTACCACCTAAAGCAGAGCATTTCAGCTTTTCAGAGAAATGATTGTATGTATTAGACTGGCAGAAAAAAATAGCAACTTTTGGAGGATGTTTTTGAGGAACAAGGCAGTTATGTAAACCAAGGAAACAGAAATGCAACACTGTGGGAAGTTGTGGTGCCTTTATTATTTTTAGTTTAGTAACTATTTACACAGCACTGTAATTTTGCATGATACTCTTCAGAGAGTAAAAAAGGCAAGCGATCAGACCTGTAGTATAATCTGCTACACATACCTGTAACCATACCGCGCTACACATAGTATCTGACTGAGGAAGGACTGGAAAAACAAAGTCAGTCTACTTTTCTTCCCATCCTAGGGTTGGCAATCCACATTTCTGAATCTGTGTCTTGTCCTGTCCTTGCTATATTGCCTTTGCAGGGGCAAGAGATTTTTGAGCAAGATCTCACAACCCAAGCAGTACTCAGGGCAGCAGACTTGTTCTTCCTTCTGCTCTTCTCTTGAACAGTGCAAAGCTGCCAGAAAGAGGGCTGAGGATCAAGCCTTGTGGTAGCTGTCACAGGGAGCTTGCAGCATGCAACGGATGGATATAGGAAAGGAGGAAAACAAGCAAAATGAGAAGCAGGGAGGTTAAAGGCTAACATAAAATCATTTTATTCATTACATCTCCAGTTAGAAAAGTACCACCTATTTGTAATGAAAAAGGGTTATTTTGATAACACCAGTCTTTTATTTCTGTTCATGAAATAATTGACATTTGTGGAATTTCACCCTCCTTGTAGCATTTGTCCAGAACAGGTATAGGTTTTCTAAGATTTTCTTCTCTCTCTGTTATTTCACGGTCTCCGTGTAGCATTTGTTTGGTCATTAAAAGCAAATAGTTCACCTTTTCCTAGTTCACCTTTTGTCTATAAGTGAAATTCATGTCATGTTGAAATAGATTTCATTTGCCAAGAGACAGTGGTGGGTCCTCTGCTTTCCCTACATCCACGCTCCACATGTAGGACCTTTGGGTAGCAGTCCCTGGACGGAAATCACTGGCCTTTCCCTCCCCGAGTTGCTCTGAAAGAATATGCAGGATCACTTGGCTAGCCAGCATGCCAAAAGCTGAAAGTAAGGTAAAATGGGCTTTCAGGGAGGATCTTGAAGGGGAGGTGTCAGGGGGGAATATTTGAAACAGTGAAGGGTAGCTATTACTCCAGGGATATGGATTCCAGTCTGAAAGTCACGAAGATGAGAGTGGGGAAAAGGAATCCAGCCACAAAGTCTGTTTTTTTCAGTGGCTCTAGTCCATATGAAACAGCAATGCTGTATAAGGGAACTAAATACCAGAGGAGAGAGGGGGAACTGGAGAATGAGAGAGTCGAGGGAGGAGGACCAGGTCAGTGCTAAATGAGAGCAGGGCACGGGAGCCCACAGGTGGAGGCAGCTAGCTGAACAACTGCCAAGTGGGCATGCCAGAGCACCGGCGAAGTAAAACTTCAAACTCTTCCACAGTTGTGTTGGCTTTCCTGCTCTCATCTGTAAGACCTGGAAAAAGAAGTGTTACAGCTTCTGTTCTGCCCTGCCAGGCCATGTACCCTCAGGGATCTCGAACCAGGAGGGATCCACATGTTGCTCGGAGCCATTGCACTGTTCACGGGAGGCTGCCACCAGGAACTCCTCGGGCTCTAAGTAACTTCCCTACCATGCCTCCTGCTCCTCCTGGGCACAGTGGACTGAGTGGAAGAGCCTGAACACTGACTATGTTTGCTCTGGGCAATTTAAGTTAGACCCTTGTACGTTATTTAAGGCATGGTTTTGTATTTTATCCACTGCCTGAATCTCAGATGTGGAAATACTCACACAGCTCTTCATTCTTTGGGGAGCAAGACGCGGGTTTTCCCCAGTGGCACAGTGATAGCTTCTGATCCGCCAGCCTCCCGCTGTCCACTGTCATTGCAGCTCACAGTCACTGAGTGGCCTGAGGAATAGCTGGCACTCAAGGACCCCCCTCCAGTGCCCATATCTCTGAAACTACATGACATCTTAACCTTTATGAAATTTCTTCAAGACAGCATTTAAAAACACCCAAATCTTTCCTGACCTTTACATTTTAGTAGAGGAGGGGTTGTTTTGTGATTTTTTAAATTGATGTTCCTATATTTTTTTTCTTTAGCTGTGGCATTTTTAAGCTAGTTCAAGAGGAACTTTGCTTTGCCTTTCCCATCCTGGTTGAGCTCAATCATTAATCATAAAGGGAAAGCACTCCAGACCCAAACCTAACTTTATAATGTTTTTATGTTTGTGACATTTTATCTCTCTCAGCCAGTGGGAAGTTCTTATCCTTTTAATTTATAATCTGTTAGGTTCCAATTTGACTCTAGATGCTGACTTCCTTTGTAGCCTCCCATCCCCATTCTCAGCCCTGTTTCACCATGCTGTGGCTTGGTGATTGCGTATCAGGTGTACAGATCCTTCAGAGAATCTCCCAAGGGGATCAGTGATTGCTGCCCTGGATCATCAGGAAGCTGACCCCTTTTCATATGTGGGAAATCAAGGTATCTTCAACAGAAGAGCCAATCATACAATTTGACAGTAACACACTGCCTAAATCTGGAATTAATCTGTTGAGTACTTCAGCAAAGCTGACTTAGTGTAAAGCTAACACAAGCGAGGAATCAGTTTTGGTATCTTTACACAAAACTGTGAATATTTGCAAAGAAAAACTGGAAACTTGAAAGCAAGCATTCTAGTTTTTTCTATGGCACTTGCTCTTTTTAATGTAAATAGAAACTGTGTATCCTGCAGTGTGCAGCATTCTGCTATAAGACCTGGCTTTTTACAAAGAGGAAACTTCCCACATTCATATGTAGTCTTTATCTAGTATAATCTCATAAAGTCTTCCATGATATCAGGCAATTATAACATTCAAGGCTCAGAGTCTAAATACTCTCTAGTGGTGCTATTGGATTTGTTTATACAGTGTTGTTCTGTTGCAAGTAGAGTACAACACTGCCACAGCTTTGTAGGCACAAAGATGAGTTCTGCTAAGCCTGTCTAAGTCTCTGCTCTTTAGCCCAAAAAACTGAAGGTCAGTTCAAAGCTGCTTGTTGAGGGAAACTAATCCTGCAAACAGTACATTCACTGGCCATTATTTCCAAATCCAGACTATCTTATAGTCATGAAATGGAAAGTTTACGGGGAAAACAAATGCTGCATTTATTACTGTGATGCAACATTCATAAAATATATTTCATTGGGGGGGAGTTTACACAGGGGGTAATGAGATTTTTCCTTTATACATTATTTATAACTGCTTAATCCAGGTGCTGTAGGTTATTTTTTTATCCCTCAGTTTCACAGCTACAAAACACTTCAGTATTTCTAATTTATTTCTGCTTACAATACAGATGTTCTCAATTGTGTCTCTAACTACATTTCAACTGTTATGATCGGTTTTATTTGTTTGTGTCACTGTACACTTAGAGGTTGAATGTGTAGTACACAATAGTCAGGCTCCAAGCAGCCTGTAAAAAGCCTCTGGTGATTTAGTTACCAACAAATTAAACTATGCCTAACAGTAATATCTTTATCATTAGTGGTTTTAATCTTCAGATGATTTCCCTGCAGTTTATATTGCTCTGTGCATGGACTCTTATATCTTCACATAAAGGTTTCATCCTTTTAAACAGCATCTTTCAAGATGACCATTTGGAAACAACATTTGGAGGAACATTTGGGTTGCATCCTCTAACTAAATTTCCAAGCTGTTGGTAACGGACTAAAGAAAATGTGGTCTGCACTGAATACTAAAGAGCTGCAAATGTAAGAGCCTTGAAGGTTATGTGTAAATATTGACATTTTTATTTTATTTAGCATACAAAAATGAACTTGCAATGTTGCTTATCTGATCATACAGCAATGACCGCATCTGCATCATCTGAGATCTATTCCTCACACTTCTGACTTTCATAGATGTTCCAAAGTTTTCCCATTGAGGATGTTATTGATGTCCCTGATTAGGCAACAGATATCTGGGGACTGAGTGTCCATATAGGAACATGTCAACCAAGAGGCAACAAATGGAAGCAGAGAAAAAAAAAATCCTTTCATCTTCAAAGGCCATGTTATATGTGCAGATATGCGTCCCAATAAAACCATTAAGGATCTTTCCTGAGATGTGTAATGGGACTTTAGGGCATTCAGCATCCAGCAAAACAAGGTCTTTGGTTCATCCTAGAGGAAGCACAGAAAAATAACTGTAACATTACATATAGCCCAGCTGTTCTTTGCACTTAGCCATACTGCCCTTTCCCCTTGAGTGTGAGTCTGTTGTCATTTCTTTTTTAACCAGAGGTTTCTGTGGAAACCTCAGGGTCTACATATTTACATGCTTCTTTCCTAAAATACTGAACAAGGCTCTGATGTGCAGATAATAAAGCTTGCAGTTCTTCAGGGCTGTTGTTTATACTAAATGCATTTGTATGTTAAGTACTAAGATGGTCACTGCACAGTTTGTAATTCCAAAGCATGAAACATGATGGCCCCACAGCATTCCCCTTAAATCTGATCAGAAAGCCAAGAGATCTTGGCAGTTCACACTACAGATCTGGGTAACTGCTTCATGAATGGCACCACAGTCACCAAAAATCCCCAGTAATGATTTGAGAACACATTCGTTCTCTCCTTGGGCAGCCTAACCTGAACACCAACACTATCAGGAATTTTTCTAAAGTATCTGCTTCCTCTTTTTAATTCTCCTAGTTCCTGCATGAAACCCTGGCATGCTGTTTGCATCAGCTGGCTGCCTCTTGTGCTCCTCTGGGGGTGTCTCAAAGATTTTTTTATTTCCACATGTGAGAGAAGGATTTAATAAATTGCAGAATCATAAATTTCATTGAGGGAGAGGGAGGAAGAATAGTAGCTTCTTTGTGCTACATGGAGACTGTATAATTTACATAAATATTGCCTGTCCCTTTAGCAGATAGAGTAATTAAGAAGTGACCGGCATGGCTCTTGTTTGGTCATCCTCCTCGTTCTTCTACAAACTTCATTTAATATAGTCTTACTTTTACTTATTTGCCAAAGAGTTTCTGACTCTCTCAGTCACCCTGTTTTTATTGGACACAGCAGTGAGACTTACCAAGAGGTGCAGTGCTCTGCCTACAGAGCTACTTTGCCCAAATTAGAGAATATGTCCCTGATTCACTTTTCTTGAAGAAAGCCAGGCATCAATATACTCAGGCCAGCATGCTTTTGGCAGCTCATGCAAAGTATGGAGAACACATGTAATTTGTCCTTTTTAATTTAGTCTTCTCTGCCCTGCAATAGAGCAAGCAGCCTTATCCTGTATTAGTCAAAGCTTCTGAGAAGGCTCCCTCTGTGCTTCCAGAATAGTCCCATAGTGACAGCGTAGCACTGTGGAAATAAAAGACAAGAGACATATGCAAATGATGAAGTCTGCTTCTGAAAGGGATGAAACCATTTCCCTCGCCAGCACAACATGACTAAGGGCAGTCTTGTGGTGGCTGGTAGATACATGTGTCTATATCCAGTTTATGGCTTCTAGCTGGGCTCGTGGAAAGGCTGCATTGCAGAACTGACAGGGCCGTGTCCCATGCCAGCCAGCCAAGGGACAGTGGTAGATTATTAACCTCGATGATCATCTAGTCAAATGGGCTGAGAAAATTAATTCCCCCTGCTTCTCCATTTGTGGCGGGAAAAAAAACCGTGGAGAGTGGAAAATTCTGCAAGGACTAGAGAAAGGCTTTCAAAGGAGCGATAAAGACTCAAGCTTTTGGAAGAGTCAGCAGCTTTGGACACGAGAGAGGATCAGGACAGAATGCTTTATAGCAGAAAGGTTCCACTTAATGGTGGGACTAACTAAGGTCAGAGAAAGCAGATCTGATGGGAGGGAGGCTCAACAATTAAGAGGAGAGCTCTGAATTGCAGGCAAAAAAAGACGGACATCTTAGAGGAACCTGATGTTACCCAAAATGTTGCTGTGAATTTGGAAAATGAGCGTAGAATTTATTGGGTTTGCATTGACCTGTGTGTCCCTGTGCTATCTAAGCGTAATTTTGTTGGGGGGGCGCTGAGTGCAGCTAAGCTGCATACTATCATATTGCAGAAGAGATAACAAGCAAAGATCCTCCACCCAGTAAATATGCCAGAAGGGCTTGGAGCAGAAACAGTGCTGCTGCCTCCCTATATCTAATAGAAGCTTAAAAAGTCACTTGATTTATCGTGACCTTCTTTTGGGGCTTGCATTTCAAAAAATACAGTCCAGCTGGAGAAGAGAGCAAAAAAGAATAATCAGAGGTCTAAAAAAAAAATTGATCTGTGAGGAAAGATTGAATGATCTGGGGTTGTCTAGCCTAAAGAAGAGGAGTCTTAAAGAACATAATGTAGGTTTTCAACTACGTGAGAAACAGGGCTCCAAAGAAAAGGAGAATAATCCTTTTCTATGTTCCTGGGGGATAGTAAGTAACAATAGGCTTCAGCTGCAGTAAGAAAGATGTCAGTTAATCATTAAGAAATACTTGGTATTCTGTTAGGAATCTGGTGGCATACTGCAGTAGATCGGGAAGGGGTAGAGTCTTTGTCACTGGATACCTTTATAGATAGGCTAGACAACGTCTGAAAGTAGTGACAAAGACATAATAGGGCCCGCACTGGCCTTGTGAGCCTGGTCAACAACAGATTGGTCAACTGAAACCCAGTGAGCACTTACTAAGTAACTCTAGCAAGAGACAAATGGATGTGGGTCACTTTTGTAGCGGGGACTCCAGGATAAGGTAGGAGGTGGTAAATCCCTTGTACATTTTGACAATGGGAATCTCCCTCAACTTTGAAAGCAGATTTTTGTCAACTCAAAACACTTTTCCCTTGCCAAACCCATACGCTACCTTCATCTTATCTAGAGAAAGCCTCAGCGAACTGGCTTTCATCCATGTCTTATCTCTGCCAGACACAAGGAAGCTGTAACATATGGCTTCAATGAAAAGGAAACGTAGAAGTTGGTGTCATCAGGATACTGATGACATTGTAGCCTATGCCATTTCACAACATCCTCTAGTGGTTTCATATGGGTTTTCAATAAGAAGGGTAACAGCAGTGAACCCTTTGGCACCTTAAGCTGTGAGGCCTGGGAGAAAAAAAACATTTATCTGTGCTTCTGGGATCTTCTTGACAGAGATTGTCAGAACACTTCAAAGACTTTCTTCTCTCCTGTCAGCCATTTTGCCACAGCAGCAATGTGTAACAGCAAACAGGAAGCAGACATCATGTCTGGACTTTGGTCTGACTCAGATGCAGTGTCAAACCACAGGGAGAATTAGCAATATTAAGTTAAAATAATGTATTAAAGTATGTGTATGTATGTGGGTCTGTATGAATTCATGTAAGCATATCATGACAGAAATTTCCCGCCTGTTCTGTAAAATTGTTAATGTCACTAATCAGAACATATAATCTGAGTATTAACTGATAGAGTAAACTTATACATAGTTTAGGAATTTTAGTCCTGAGAGCTGTAGAGTGAGAACATTCTGCACAGTTGATCATCTGCAGAGGTCTCGCAATGAGACCTGCCTTAATAGATCAGGGGGACAAATGGGTAATTGTTTAGTTGGTTTAATGAACCAGTGAAAGAAACAGGTGAAGTGATGTGACCTCTTTGTGAAAAAGGGAGGGAGAACCCATTGACAAAGATGTGGAATGGGGAAGAAGATACAAAATCTCACTTTGGTATTAACAATTACGCTGTAGGCAGACATGTCTTTCCCCCCAGGCTTATGTCCATCTGGAGCTCCAACCTGGACTGTGCCAAATAAGATTTAGCTTAAGTGGCCAGCCATTTTTTTGGAATGTATCATCAATATATATCTTTGGTTGGTATACAGATTTGCTAATAGCGATTTATAAGGTACCTAGTCTTGAAAAATCTTTGCTTCTCATTTTAAAACATATCATTGTATAGTTCAGGTTTTGTGTGCTTCCTTTTTGCCATCAGCAATGAGAAAACCGCACTGAAATGACTACATATGCCTGTCATGTGCCTCAGCTGTAATAGTAGAAGTAAAATAAGTACTGCAGAATCTGGTTAACTCACCTTCCTCAGCCATTTCAACATAACCACAGGGAGGGTGTCCTGGGGGCCCCAGATGCACCACTGGAAGACTTTTCAAAATAAAGCCCTATTAGTAAGGCCATTTGACCTTTCTCCCTTCCCTGCTGTGATATTTGGTGGACAAGACATAAATCATTCCAGTGAAACACTCAGGCCTCAAAAAATGGTGCCTTTTGCACCAAAAACATGGGGGCTGACAGGTACCTAAGCAAAGGAGGAGCCAGATGAGTGAGGTGTTGAAGTTGGTCCACCACTACCATCCCACCAATGTTTTAGAGAGAAAGGGTGTTCTACGTACAGGAATTGATGTAGGGTAGGAGTGAAACAAATTAGTGAAATCCATCTTGTTTTCTCGTAACACAAATGCCAGCTGAGCTGGAGTGATGCTGTGCAGTAGATTGCAATGAAAACATGCAGCTTGTGATAAGCTGACAGGAGCTGGACTGAGCATAAATAGCTTAGAAACATCAATGTGTAAAGGCAAAGTTCTTGCTTTTGTGTTTTAAAAAGACATTCGCTATGCTTTTCTTTTCAGAATATAACACATTGTGTTAATGCCAGCAACTATATTTATAACACCTTACACTTCCCATGTGTCAATTTTCTGTCCTTATATATGTATGTTCTCGATTTTTTGAGCTATGGACCTGTTATAATTATCATTAGAACTTTGTGACCAAGGAGATTAGACTTTCTCAGCATGACTAACTGTTTTCTCAAGGCGTCCTGGCTACAGTGGAGTGACTGTGCTGACATTTGCACAGACGGGCAGATGGTGCCTGGGACATGTCTGGTTGCAGTTCAGACCTGAAGATCCTAGTTGAGGAAGCCGAGCCACTGTGCTTTGGCCTGATTTATAAGAAAACTGCTTCTCAGCAAATGTAGCCTGTGTTATCCTTTCTGCTAGATGTAATGGAAAAAAATGGTTAGCCATAGGAAAATGAGCCCACAGCTACAACATATGTTTTAGCCAAAGGCTATAATGATTTATATCAGATATCCATGTGTGTTTGTTCCATACCAACTAAAACCATTTAAACTCCTTGGAAAATATTGAAGAGGGCAAACATCCACAAGTCTGATTGACTATGGGAGGTTGTAAGATATATCACAATTGATAAGTTGTGCTTGAAAACCATGCAGTATGAGAACAAAAGCTGAAATGGTACAGCTGTGAAAAGGTCTTCTAGAGATGGAATCTGAATTTTGATTTCTCCTTAGAGTCAATCATAGATGTGGAATAGTTCCCTCTCTCTCAAGAGAGAGATTTGGCATTGAGGCTACCTGTGGGAGTCAGTAGATGTTGTTGGGTATGCTGAGAAACATGATCCTTCAGATAGGAGAGGGAGAGTAGGCATGGCATGCTTTGGAGTAATTGGGACCATGGACTGATTCAGTGAAATGCAATTGTTTCCTAATTCCAATTCTGAGAATGAATCACATAATTTTCTACAGATAACTGGCTAATGTCCACTAACTACTGAGAAGAACTTTATGTCCTAGTTTGTGATTGACAGCTAACTAACTATAGACGTTTTCAGCTGGAGGAGTTGTCATGGTCTGGCCTGCTGCATCTAGGTGCCAGGACCCTTGGCGTACACTGACTTCCTGCTATGGACTTTGTGTTTAACTTCCATTATTTCACCTTAGCCTATTCAGGAAAAACCCATCAATGTAACACTGTTTTAGAAGTGGCTTTTCTTGGTTACAGCTAATGGAATTTATGCAAATAAAATGCTACTCCAGAAGTCCTCTGATAAGCCATACAGACTAGAAAATTACTGATTTAGGACATAAGTGGGTAAGATGGCAAATTTCATCATGTGTTTGAAACTGGTTTATGCATATACCGCTTTTTTATCTTCGATCCAGAGCATTACAGAAGCCTTCAGCAAATATAGTTCTCTCTTCTAAGCACCAACATCATAACAGTTTTTACATTCTTGTTCTGCTCTGCACTCATGTAGTCCTGGAATTGCTCCATGGACTTCAAGGGTCAAGGCAATACTGTAATTACATAGAATTAGAATTCTTTTTCTTTAGCAAAAAGATTTGGTAATGTAGCAAAACCAATGGACCACAGCCAGCTATGGCATAAACAGTGATTTTACTTCTTGAGCCAAATTCTTAAATGGTGCCAGTGAACCTGCTGTGTTCTAAAAAATATTTTTTGATCTCCTTTGTGTCAATAGCTTAGACAAAAGGGTTGGAGTGGCAGCAATAAAAAGAAATATTGAAGATCTTATATGTGGCACAACTATTTTACTTTGTCTTTTCTTGTTAACTGCTTTTCCATCTTCGTGCCCATTTCAGCACCTACTTACATGGGAGCCGAACATGGCCAAAGACTGAGTATACTTACATCAAGATAGATATATAAAAGGGCATTTGAATCACTCACCACTTTTTGCCTATAGATTTCAGAAGTTCAGATCTCCAGCTAGGGCAGACATAAACTTCAAGGTATAAAGGTAGCGGAAGCAGGTGGGTTCAATGAGTTGGGTGTAGCAGCTGGGAACAGAGCACTAAGATAAACGTGCACGTGCTCATTCTTGTGATTAGGCCAAAAAAGCTTTCCCAGTGTTGCCCTGTGCTGTAGAGACATACCTTGTAATCAAGGAATGAATGTCCAAGTCTTCCAACACACAATTCTGTAATGCAACACCTAACAGGTGGGATTGCTGTGCCTGCAACCAGCCTTTCCTGTTCTGTGGCTTTCTGGGATCAGCAAATATCAGTACCATGCCTGGGGAGCAAATTCCAGGCTGCTGCAACTCGACGGTTGCAGGTTGCTGTTGTTTGGGACTGCAGAGTTGTCCCACCTCTTTCCAGTTCTGGAAGCAATGACTAGGAACTGCCCTAAGCCTCACCTCGTCACATGTCACTGCACTGGCGTGTGCCAAGAGGTAAAGTAGGCAACACAGAGGGCATCTGGAAAGAGGGGAGACAGGAGGAACTCAATTTGGCAGATGCTGGAGCACAGCAGGTTTTCAGCAGTTTATTTTGGAAGTAATTGTTCTCTAAATAACCATGCTTTAACTGCAGTGGAGTATCTCCAGCTTCAGTAGTGTTTTATTATTATTATTAAAGACCAAAGTGTACAACAGTTATAGGATCATGGTGGTGCTCATAACTAAGATTCACTGTTCATTAACCATTCAGACACTGTGATTTTAGAAGGGCTGGGCTTTCAAGTGGTTTTTCCTAATTCTTGTCGTTTTCAAACACACCCATTTTAATTGCCAAGAAATCAAACTGCAGGAAGAAAAGTAGTGTTGCCTGATTTGTGCATAGGCTGCCTCCATCACACTAGTACATAATCAAAGAAAATATAATTACAGCTCTGCAAATTTGAGGCCCAATCCTGCAGTCTAGTCTGTTCATCCACTGTTCACATAAACGGGTGAGTCTTCGGGTTTTGCTTGGCTAACAAGTACCATTCTGTAATAACAAAGAGGAAATCTATGCTAGGATTTAGAACAGCTGGTTTTATTAAATCTAATAGACCAACTGTAACCTTGGTGTCAAGCAGGAATGATTCTCCTAAAATGACTGGAGCTGTACCAGTCTTACATTTCAGGACTGAGATCAGAACCAGATCTAGTCTGCTGAAAAATAAAGCAGTTCTGTCACTTGCTGGTAGTGACCCAAATCTTAAATCTCTCTATGTGCAGGCTGAATTTGTACACTCTAAATATATTACATGGACTCCATGGGGTGGTCTTCTTAATATCCTCCACAGTATTTACTAATAAGGCTCTTTTTTCTTCTTCATGCGGCTTGTCCTCTAAGGTGGATAGATGTTTCTGCACTAGCATTTTGTTCTATTCCTATTAAAACCATTTTAAGTTCCAGGAAGAATTTTGATCTTTTTTGTCTTCCAAAAGTATTATATATATTCACAAGTTCAGAGTCATGCTGTCTGTAACCACATACCTTTAAATCCCAATATTTGAGGTGGGAGTTATGGGAGGACGGCATTAAGTTTACAGCAGGGCTTTCCAAACTGGGGGTACAAAGGTGCTGGGAGGGAGAGGTGAAAAAGCAAATGATTAATTCTGCTTCCAACATGGGGACATTGTACTGAGGAGGGGAGAGGATGAATGGAAGAGTTCACAGGGAAGAGAGGCACAGGGCAGAGTCATTTGCAAAGTGCTGGTTTACAGAACTTTAAAAGGTAAATGCACCTATTTGTAGGCAGTAGACTAAGTTGTATCGTTTGACATGAGCTGGCTCCTAGTTATAGTTGACTTCACGATATTTACAGCATTCTTCTTAAAGCTATCAGTTTAGCGGGGGGAGGCAAGGGAAAGAAGACATCCCCTTTCTAATAGTGCTACCTCAGAAATCCCTATGCCGTGTGTGAAAATGCTGTGCCCTTCTTGCTTACCAAGTGGCTTAAGTTAATATAAGGGCACTCAATGTTCTAAAGTTAAATGCCAAGGGAACAATACCTGAAAGGTCTGAGACTGAAGCATCAGACTACACAATTCCCTATTTACTATAGATGGTATATTTAGTAACTAATCATCCAACCTAATAATCTAAAATAGTATTTGACAAAAAGGTCAAGTGTTTAATATTAGGGCTAGGAGAACCATAAAAATCTATAAGGAGAATGCTCCGTGGAACATCCAGACAGATGCAGCTCCCGGCTCTGTCACTGTATCTCTCAGTTCCTCCTTTCATTCTATAAAAATGTCACAGTCTCTCAAGCTTAAACGATTCCATACGTTTCCTGCTTCTGGAGCATGTAACTCTGGTTGTGAGACCAAACAACTCTTGTTTCTGGAAGTTTCCTCTCTTGACATCTTCTAGAGCTTTTCAAAAAGTGTCACGGTTTACGGAGTAAACTAAAGTTCCCAGGAGGACATGGAGGACTGTATTTTTATGGAAATCTCATTAGAGTGCAATGGAAGATACTTTTTAAATTAAATAATTGCTTTATAAAACTTTGCAGACTTTATGTTCCCAGTCTGTTAGCCAAATGGATATCAGCCAGAGGGGTGAGAGGGAGTGAACCAAACTGAAAGCTTGGGTAAATGGGCCCAACTTTCACACTGTTTTTGAACTTGACTAACACATGCAGGGGCTAGAAGTAGCCACAGTGTTCTGTTGATCTGTAGAGCAACCTGAGCAGGTTCAGCCATGTTTCAGAACCTCATTTCCCCTGTAAAACATAGAAACAAAACACAGAAACAGCAACTGAGACTAAATGCTGTACTGGGATCCAGACTGCAGGACACACATGTCTGAGTTTATTGTTAATGATGTCCTCCCTTAGCTCCTGTCTCTCTGATACTGTTCCCACACTCTGTTCTTCGTGACTCCCTTCATGACTGTTGGCAGTTTATTTTTTCTATTATATTCTTATTTGCCTGCAGGGACCTCAGCTATTTTACCTCTGCCCATGGGATCCCACCTCAGTTGTAGCTGTTTGAATTAACGTGCCTCCTTGCTGCGTCTTCTGACTGAGGAAACTGCAAGGAGAAGTGCCATCATGGCTAGCAGAACAAACAGATGATCCACCCTGTATCTCATTGCTGTGGCATTTTTTCATTTTTTGTAAACCTACACAGTTAATAGCAGGTTTCTCTTTTTTTTTTTTTGATCAGCAAATATATACTACAGGAGCGAGGGGGGGTATTTGGAAGAAAAAATGGGACACACCTTTTAATTCTCATGAAAGCATTATCATGGGAAGCCCTCTTGCAACAACAGAGTGACAACAAGTTAAATATTTTGTTTCAAAGGGATTATCCCTACCCAGCAGGGAACAGCTGGCATAAAGCGTTGATCCACCTCCCATTGCAAACATGAGCCAAACTCCCGTTGATTTCATTGGTACAGAATCAAGCCCTTATTAAGTCCATGACCAGCTTTGCACGACTTCTGTCCCTGTCTGCTTCCCTTACACATAGGCCTGACCCTCTCTGACCCTGGAGAACCCAAGCTCAGGGGGGCTGTAGTGGAACTGAAAGCATTTTAAGAGGTGAATGAGTAAAATAGTACATCAGCTTTTTCCAAACACTTTCAGCGGTGGAGTACATCTCAAATAGCCACGCTAACTTCAGTATAGCCCATCTGTCTGGATAGCCAAATTAAAAGCAGCAAGATGTATCTAGGATCTTGACTCACTAAAATGAGCCAGTTCCTGCTTTTTTCTGGATTAGCATGGTTCCTCTTTAGGTTGTGTTTCATTCCTGTGTTGAGCCACTTGAAAAGGATTATTCTCTCATGGTATTTTCAAGTTTTGTGCACAGTTACATAGCAGTGTATTTAGTAAAAGAGCACCAGTTACTGAGATGTGTTGAAAAACATCACTCCCAGATCTAAGAGCAGCCACAGACTTCTTAGTATCTTTCAAGAGCATTCACATCAAGCCATATATGTATGTAGAACTGTTCAGAGAACATACATTAATTAGGAAAAAACCTAGACACTAGTTAGGATCCTAATCTCTGACATCGACAGGCTTCTTCTCACCAACATCTGGTCTCTCCATGGTTATATTGTTTGAATACATTTCTGCTAAATGGCAGACAGGCTGAAACTATTACTGCCTAGGAATGGGAAAAAATGTAATAATAAGTGATTGGGTTATTAAGAGCCTTACTGTATGTGACAGTGAAAAAACTGGGGCTGTACCCTCATATGTCATCTAAAAGTTAGTACTGTGAACAAGATGTTTTCATATCCTTTCTAATACTTTGAAATAGATCAAAATTTATCATAGCTATCTTCATTTTACTCTGTTAATAATGAATGATCAGTGAAACACTTTGGAATGGGAAAAGCTAGATGATTCATATAACCTCTGCTGTGAAAGGTTTTCAAAGTTTAAAACATACAAAGAGAAGTAAAAGTAGCTGTATCTTTTGCACAATATATAAAAGCCAAGAAATTATGTAGGAGAGCTGAGAAGTTTTAATGGAATAACATAGTTTGTGAGATGGTCATACAGGTCTGATTTTTTGATAATCAGATTGAGTTTCATTGTTCAGCATTTGCATGAGTTCTCAAACAATGAAACTGTCTTTGTGGACATTTCTTTTCACTGAAAGTCATCCTTTGATGATAGTAGTATGACTGTGTGAGTGTTGTATAACTGCAATTTTTAACTCCTGGGGAAGATACTGTGTAAAAAGCTGTGTTTCTTCTTTACTAGAACTGATAGAAGATGTGAAAAAGAGTCCAAAGTCTTGCTCAACTGTTTATGGATAACAAGGAATCCAGAAACTTTGCCATAGTGTTCCTGTTATGCACAGGCATCTGATAAGTCTGCCCTAAGAATAAAGGGCCAAATTCTCTGCTGGAATAAAACCCACAATTTCTCTGGTGTCTGTTGATCTTCCACTACCTGTTTCAGCAGAGACCTTGATTGCTAAAAGCTGAACTACAGAGACATGTCTTTACCCCTCCAAATCGTATAGTCAATGTTTGGAGATTTTTTTTATCTTTGTGCCAGTGCACAGAAAGAGGTATAATATGGTGCATGCATGACTTCTTCATAAAGATTCCACTTTCGGAGCCTGTGAGTAGGGAATTAAGTGTCCCATTCAGGTAGATTATTCTATAATAATAGTTGTCATTCCTGTTGCATCATTTTCACAAGTGTGTAAGGCTCTTGACTGAGAAAGACTGGACATGCTGGACCACTGTTCTGGACCAGTATTGCAGTCCCTGTGCTTTTGTATTGTTAGAGCTACTTCTTTTGAACTTTACAGCTAGCTAAAAATTTGCGATATTCTAGGTTATTCTGTGAGAAGAAAATGTTGGTGAGAGTCACATACTACTTCCATGTAATTCTCTCCTTTTTTTGTAAACACATAAAGATCTGGGGTTTTGACCACAAGACAAGTCAAACAACTAGAAGAATAGAAAAATTTTATCCCATTGCCTTGTGAGACCTCGTTCAGCCAGAGCCCATTCCTTATGCTCACCCTTGGCCTCATGTAGGGATGCAGTGTCTGCATTTCCTGCCACCTTTCTTCATTTCTGTAGTGCTTCTGTGGCTTTTCTTCCCATCCAGCTCTGATGGTCTCTCAGTGCAATACTCAGAAGATGCGCTTCTCTCATAGTTCAAGTCTCTGATCAGACTGGCCTTGCCTTTGCTGTGTGCAATGACACGTGCCTGCACTTTGCTTTGAAGGCTGAGTATCTTCACAGAGGAGTTGAGTTTCTCCTTCCCAGCTAGCTCAACTGAAGGGTAGTGACTACAACCACCAGTTCTGACAACATTTCATTCATCCATTCTTAACTCTGTTTTCTATCAGAATTATTCCCATAACTCCCTGCCATCATAAAAAAGCGAGCCTGAAAAGGAGTAAACATAGAGTGGTTTAAAATTGTATACTAGGAATAATTAAACTTTTAGTGAGAGGCTTCTGTCATTTCTCTATTTTTACTTACTTTGAGGAGGACAGCATGTTCTCATCTCTGTGGAGTCACATAAATGACTTGATTAAAGTGCATGTTACAGAGCTGAATCTGGGCATTTGGAACTTGCTTGCTGTTTTCTTAAGGTATTTGTATGATAGATGAGGAAAAAAAAAGTCCTGTGCTTAGTTCTTCTTGTTATGATGTAAATGTATTTTCCACACATTTGCGAATAGAGTAAAGAACAAGAGTTCTTCAGCTATTTAAAGTCTTTGAAAGAAGAAAGGCAGTTTAGATTACCAGCAGCCTACAATGTGCGTGGCACAAAAATGTCAGTTTTAATGGCAAAGTTCAGGATAAAACTGTGTCAGCTAATTTAATCATTTACCATGAAATACCAGTTATCTTAATCTTACATGCAGTCCTTAAGTCTGCTGCATATTTTTGTGTAATTGAATCCTGACCCTAAAAGGGAGGAAGCAAGGAATTTGCTTTTTAGTGAATAGTTAGGCTCTAAATGTTCCTGTTCATAAATTGTATTTGTAGCATTGTCAGATATTTTAATACTGAGCAGCTAATATTTCTGATGAGTCTATTTTTTCTCTGTTTCATATTTGTTTTCCATGCTGCAGAAATCATATTTGTATTCAGTTTCTATGGAACTTAACCGAGTTCTCTGGAAAAAGTGCAAATATTGTTCCCAGAACTTAAGGCAAATAAATTAGTATCTAACCCAGATGACACATTTTATTCATGTGGTTTGCTTTCCATCTAGATACCTGATGTATTACTTCAGCAGCAAATTCAACAAGGCCAAGATGTCTTCATTTTCCTTCAGAGCAAGAGCTGTAAAAGCGGTGTGATGGAAGTATTGGTCTTCTGTGGCCAGCCGGCGAGAACCCATCAACAGCTGTGATGAGCAGAGCAGACATGGGGAGACAGGAGGCAGCTGAAGCCAAAGAGGACCCACGCCTGGAGCTGTGTGTGTGATTGGAGCAGAGAGAGGCCAGGACCCAAGGAAATCCCAGCAGCAAGGGAAAAAAACAGATTGACTCTCAGTGACTCATTTAGCTCCTGGATTGGACAGATCTCTCCCCTGCTGGCAATTTGGCTGAGCATCAATGGACAGATACCAGGATGAATAGCTTAAAATAATTAGGGGTTGGGAATCTGCAAAACTGCTAGCCATCCAATTCTTCACTGTGCAATGCGAGGCACAAAAAGAAATTACATTTAGGTTATTAAATATTAAGTCAGTGGATTTACCTCCATTTGGTCCAGAACAGGAAACTGGCTAAAATTCAACATTTATATCATTGTGTTGATGATCTGTTTATCACTGAACAAGTGAGTGCCTTTTGGCAGGTCAAGCTCTTTGACACATGGGGTGAATGTGTGCTTAATTTCTCCCAAACAGAAGAATTAATATAATAATAATTAACACAGATGAGAACAGAATTAAAATACAGTCAAGAGTTCAGTTTAATGCCAGGCATCTCACATTTTAGATGTTCTGGGGCCAGATTTTTTCCTGTTGAAGGTAGTCAGGATTTTGCCATCGGCGCTGATGGGAGCCGGAGTGGGCCTTGAATACAGTGAAACAGGATTCCCTGTACTTTCTATTTAATGCTCAAAATCAGAAGCAACAGGCTCATTTAGTATCAGTAAAGGTCAGTTAAAATTATAGAGACATCCTTTGGAGCAAATCCTCTGCCTCCTATTTGCATATTTATGAACTAGAGATTACGACAGGCTATTCCATTTATTAGAGCAGTGCCGCTATAGTTAATAGTCTGTCAGTATTTCCATTATAAACCCCGTTTTTCAGTGGTTTAATATCTCAGCCATTTAAAATCACATCAGGAAGCAAGTTGGTCTTACGTTGTCGGCCAGGTGCAATTTTTTGTTTTGGATTATTTTCAATAATGAAATACTGTTCATCATATATGTAAATGAGCCACAGGATTTCTGTTGGGGGGGAAATTGGAAAGTGCATAAGTTCATTACAGCTTTGTTTTTCTTTAGAAAAGAAGGGAAAAGAGGGATTTGACCAATCTTGTCAACTGGGGCTTCACATTTGAAGAACAGTTTCTCAAGCAACTTCTCACAGAATAAACACTGGTTCTCAGTGTGAAATCAGGTTGCTGCGTGCTTGCCAGTGGTGACCAGGGTATACAGGTGAGGATGGTTCCCCTGTCCCTCAGAAATTTCTTGTCTGCCAGAGTCATGGGTGAAGCACACCAGGTGAGAAAGCAGTGAACGTAAAAAACCAGCCTTTAGAAGTAACAGAAGCCCTGTTGACAAATTCAAAAAGTTGGCGTCTTTTTAAGTATCTTTCAGATGCAGGGAAGTGCAGTACTGTACTGACTTTATTGCTGATATTTGGGGTAGAGAAAAGGGGTTGCTGAGGCTTTGGGGAGGGGGCAGTTTTGAAGCTACCTTGTATGTGTCCCTGAACTGAGCAATATTGTTTACTTCAGCAGTCTCACATCCTGCTCCTTCCAAACAGCCTCAGTTTGCTTTCATAGAGGTGTTGGTTTGCTAAAAAATAGCTGCCTGGCAGGGGCAAATGTTTCAATTAAAATGCCAATTTTTAACTTACCAGGGCAGCAAAAAGTTACTCTTCAGTAAAAAAGCTGGTCTTGCACTATAACCTCTTGCCCCATAAGTAGAGAAACAGTCCAATAAGAAACTCCTGGGCAGTGATTTGTTCTCAAGGCCTTGAAAAATCATTTGCCACCACAATAACTGAAAAGTTAGAAATCAAATTCATGAAGAAAAAAAAATTAAATCATGTGCAAAATGTTTGTTGCTCTTTACCATTGCCCAACAAACACATAGTTGGGGGTGGGAACAAACACAGTCCATGTTTTCCTTCTTTTTCATCGTAAAGGTCTATGTGCACAACTGGAGACTCCAGGGAAACTAACGATGACAGGCCAGAAACACCATTGAAACATCATATATGATCCACTTGGTGCATGGCAGCTAATAAAACTATGCCCTAGGCAAGACCTAGGGCTTGGCCTCTATGTCTTCTTCTGTGAATTTTGACTGAATTAAGATTAACAACAAGTTTAGAAGGTACGTTACATAAACAATTTTTTAAGTACTTGTAAGCCATGATTGCAACAAAAAGTCTGTGATCTGAAAGCCCCCAAATTCAAATGGTGAGCCAGACTTTGCATCTGGCCTCTTATCTCCATCATGAGATCCAAGAGCCCAGATGAAGACACTCCACTCAAGCTTGTGGAAAATCTGTTCCAAATCCAAGTGGCTCAGGCTTATTAGTAGCGCTTTCTTAAAACAACAGTATCTGGGATATTATTGTAGGTAATTGCTATCTTGAAGTGCATTTTCCAGATTCCTTCCCAAATTGCCATTGTAAAGAACAATCTTCCTTCCCCAGGCACATCACAGTACTTTTTCAGCCAAAAATTATCTCTGGTCATGATAAGTGATCATAACTCAGAAGTAGGCAGACTACAGAAATTCTAACTGTGTTGAATACAAAATTACTTTAACAGTTTTATAAAGCAGGTGTAACCCAAAGTAACAGTGGGGAAGGGAGGGTCTGCCAAGTGTGTTTAGAATGTATGAAGTATTACGTGCTGTCTGCTGGAAGATAAGTCCATGCTCAGTAAGCTATCTGAACAGCATGGTTCACTACATGTATTTGTTATGTTTTGGTTTTAATTTGAAGTGACATAAAATCTTGCATAACTGATTTGAGTGCATCTCTGAATATTAAAAATACTAATTATTATGTAATTAGTCAACAGGATGTGTGTAATTGTGTAATACCAGCATTCCTGGGTGTGGTTAAGTACGTAGGTAGAATGCCAACACTCATCTAGACGTAGTATTATAAAATTACACAACAACATACACCCTGGGTGAGTACTCTAATTATATTTTACATTTAAACAATGGCTACATTAGCAAAATAGAACTTACTCTTTTTAAAAATATCTTCCCACAGGCATGGATCATAGTAGATGATGGTGATAATATTGCCCAAATAGAGTATCTTCCATCTTGGACCAGGACCCAGGCTTCTTCATAAACATACAAATAGGAGACAGAAACCAGGCATAAAGAGCCCTTCATCCACTCATGGCATGAAGCCACCCCAAAACAGACATGTGACAATTGCTGAATCATGCACCAGAATAATCGAATGCAGAAAATGAACAGGAAGAACTTTCTATCTCATGAAGAATCACATGAGATTAACCAGAAATCTGACTAGAACTGTTATATTTGTATGACTTAACAGACATCAGGACCATCTTTAAACCATGGTGGAAACAGAACCACATAGTGAATCAGATTCTTCTTTGAACTTACCCAGGAAGATCTAGGTTACAGCCATCAAATGTCTTGAGCATTTTTGTAACCCTGATCTATGCTAAGACTTGCTGCCAATGTGGTACAAAAGTCTTCTGTACTCCTGGGCAAAAGCTCCCTGCCTAGTCATCACTCATTCTTCCTATGGTATGTCTGCAGTGACTGACAGGTTCACCAGAGCCAGCACTACAGAGATGGTAAGATCTGCAGTACAGACAGAAAAGGTGGATGGTTCTTTTACATGGCTCACCAGTGTTTTCTCTCTTTTGACATGGATTCAAGGCAAAAAATCCAGGAGAGGAATGGAAAGGTGAAAATTCCAACACACACAAAAAAAAAAAACAACCCAAAACCTAAGCTGTGACTCATTATAAATGTAAAATGTCAGAGCCTAAAGCTGGTTTTTTTTCATGTGTCTGGGTGGAGAAGGGTGAGGTGCCCTCTGAGGATGATTATATCTTTTACTTTTGAGTCTGAAGATCTTGGATGTGGTTTGGCAAGTTCATACAAATATTTGTGATAAAGTTGAACTGCCGTCTGGAAATGTTATGTACAGAGATGTAAGAAAGCTTAAGGAGAAAACTGCAGATGCTGGAATAAGAATCAGCAGTGCACATGAATGAGGTTAAAAATTGCAGACAATTAGCTACTAGATGATTCCTACTAAATAAATCATCAAAGACTTGACTACTGCTTCCAGGTTTCCACAACAATATTAGCTCATTGGAGCAGCCAAAAAGATGTTAATTTGGCCAAAGTTTTAGGAATTTGCTATTCTTGTTTGAATTAACTAATCAACCAACAAGGCCAATGTACACTCTCTCGCCAAGGCTATAAAGCAGGGCCTTCATGCTTCTAGGGAAGATACTATATTTATTGCTCAGGATCAAGGGCCCCATGATATGGAAAATAAGCTTCTTTGTGTTAAATGAGAGCTACATGGGAAAGAAAAACAACCTGAGCTTGGCATGGAATCTCACATCTTATTCAGCACTCAATAAACACTTTTCTTGTCCAGTTTAATAGAGAAGTACAATTTCTTTTTCCGGTATGCCTCCACAGATCAGATCTAGCTCTGATCTCATTTAGAGCTTAATCCAAGACCCAGAGTAAAGGGAAAATATTACCATTGCCTCCAACAGGCATCTGGTCAGTCTTGTACCATGGTTTTACCTAAATGTAAATTCAGTGCTGAGTTTCTCCCAAGAAAAAGAGGGGTAAGTGGTAAGAGACAGAAGTCTGTGCTCTCAGCTGTCCACCCTCCTTTTAGTTGCTGCTGATAGGACCAATCCTTTGGCTTGGCAAAAACTTCTTAATTCATCTGGTCTTTCTGCAGGGTTGACTGGTACAAAAAGGTGCTGACCTTGACCTTCTTCATTGCTACATCTAGGCAACTCACCACAGTTGTACTCTCTTTTACTGCTTGAGATTTACTTGTGTCACTGGCATGTTGTGATAGGCCTCTGAATGTCACTGCTGTGAAGGTTTTGTTCTTCCCAAAGACTCTCCAGAGGTTCAGTGAAGGCAAGCAGGGTTTGCTTCGGTTGAAAAGTAGGTTGTATGTGTCACTATAATAAATGGAAACATGCAAATTGTTGGTTGAATTTAATAGGAAATTGGAATGTTTGACTTGTCACAAGGCCAGTTTATACTATGTGGACTTCTGACATTGCTCGTAGCAGGTGAACCTCACCCTGTGTTGAGGACCAGCTCAAGGCCTAGTTATCATGTACATGCAATTTAAACTATCTTCAGAATAAAACTGAAGTGGTGCATAAGCCTCACACTCTCTCTTTGTGCAAGAGTGTAAAAAAAGGAACCTGATTTGGAAGACACTAGGGAGAAATACTGAAGTTTTACACATCAAAAAGGCTAATTAGAGATGCTTTTCTTTTATAACAAATAAGCCAAGCATATTGACATTAATTATATTAAGTACTCAAGGTTTGGAATAATCTATTGAAGAGCACAGATGTATACCAAATCCTATGCAAATGAGTGTGTGCAACTATTTTTCAGGTAACACATTTATTTATAAAAATAAGCTGTGTGTTTGGGTTTCTTTTTAATGGATAGAACATCATAAAAGGTCCCTCTCTCTCTCTTGCTCTTACTCAATGTAGTGAGATAGTTTTATCTGTTCAGCACAGCCTAACATGCATTTCAGGAGCTCAGAGCAGATTCTTCCTGTATGTGAGTTAGTAGTACTATGTTAGCTTAGCTTTCCTGGAGTTACATCACTGTAACTAGGAGCAAAATTTGTTCACTGGTGGCAAATTTCCTTTGGTTTCAGAAAAACTAATGGAATTCATAACTGCATTTGTATTTTTCAGTCTGTGTCCCTGAGCTTACTAGTGACAGAGATGTTTAAAGAAAATCCTGTGACTGAGATTTGCTATGTTGCCCATTAGTGTTGTTGGTAGCGACTCATAATAACATTGGGAAGAAAACTTCATCTATCCCTTCTTTTACCCTGGCTGACTGCAAAGAAATCCTCTTACTTTTGATAGCTTTACTTCATGGTGGAAGAGTTCTTCTATGTCAGGGCCATGACAGGCAGGTTCAGCAGGCTGAATCACTCTGCCCCGAATGCTCCTATAACCCTGCCCCATTCCCTGCTCCTTCCATCTTAGGCACTGCCTCTATACAGGTGAAAGACACTTCACTTTCCAGGTCAAATTTCTCTGCTGAACCTGCCAAATACTTGTCTATGGACACCCCTTAAATTAGATGAGATGTCTAGTTTACATAGGAGCTGCTCTGTGCTCGTTGCAGATTGTCACCTGGCTGGGCGGTGTTGGGACTGGCAAGCTTCCTGGAGCCTGCTCCACAATCTCCAAACCATCCTACAAATGCCAGGGCTTAGCACTTTTGCTCTTAGAAACACCCATCTGCAAGGGCAAATGTAGGTAGTGAATAGTTTTTCTCTCTCATCACCAGTAGAGAATGTTGATGTTGCCAGTGCTGGTTCAGGTTCCTCGAATTCTCCCAATTTACCTAACAATTCTTTTAACATTTTGCAGGTGTTTCCAGAGCTAGTCTGTCTGCACAAGTTCCAGAAAACTCATGGTAAAGCATCTGCTTTCACCTCTCAGATTGAAGCCCATTAAAGGATTTGAGGAAAACTATTCAGTGCTGTGGGCAATGAAGAACAAATAGGATCCATTTAGATGAGTTGCAGGTATCATCTTAGACCTCTAAAAAGTAGGAAAAAAATTATTTGTACTCTAAAATGATAACAGCAATCTCTGTATATTCTCAAGAATTGTCAACAACTGGCCTCCAGTCTAGCTTGAAGATTTTGGTAACCCCACCAGCTACCAGCAGGTCTGGACAAGATTGCCTAAGCCACAGATTGCTGCACTTCTGAACATCCACTACTGGTAATTAACAGACATAAAATATTGGAATAGTTGGATTTTTGTTCAACTTAGTGTGCTTGGTCCTAGGATTTTATGTATACATCATTTTTAGTAAGGGTAGAAAGGAGACAGCTTCTATCCTGATTGTACTGTCATATTGAAAAGCAGCTATTTATATTGACCCTGGTCATCCAAAGGCACCCTTTTACAAAGAGGCACCTCTGAGACATGGATCCATTGAGTTGGCTGACATGATGACAGAAGCAGCACTTGTAGCAGAAGCCAGCTTGGAGTTTTATAGGTTTTAGAGTTGCAGGGGTGGGAGCAACAGACTATCAGTTGGTTGTGAAGTCAGAGTGAAAGCTTTTATATATAATTTCAGCTGTTGGACAGGCAGATGGTTCTGTTAGTAACTCTTCCTTACATATAGATCAGCCTTCTAAACACCTTTTTGCATCTGCTTTGCATAAAAGTGTATAAAAAAACCCAAACCCCTAAGCTTTCGCCTTCAGTGTGCAGTCAGTAGATTAGAAGGAAAAGGAGCTGTTACACCTGTGAAATTAAATTTGACTCAAATATAATTTAGGGTGATAATAAGGTGAAAGTTCAGAATCTTTCTGACCTAGCGTGATACCCGTACAAAGCATATTGAGCTGCTGTCTAACTTTTTTATTCTTGCTTGAAACCTAAAATTTGGTTTCAAATAAAAATCAATTCCTACCAGGTTCATATAATACAAGTATTTTATTGAATTCTGACTGAAACAGTTTTGTTCAGAGACTGGGGGCCAAGTCCTGGCCTTGTGGCATAGGGCCA
Source organism: Buteo buteo (assembly GCF_964188355.1). NCBI lineage: Eukaryota > Metazoa > Chordata > Aves > Accipitriformes > Accipitridae > Buteo > Buteo buteo. The sequence goes on from NC_134180.1 coordinate 27,495,474, forward strand.
GGAGTATTTTGCAGGATGTGACAGTTTCCAGGCCACAGGCAACTCTGACTTTAGGGGAAGGTGAAGGAGGTGGGTACCTACCCTAGAGAGATGTTACAGGCAGCAAAAAAGCGAAGTCACAAATGGAAACTATGTATTCCTTTCTAGCACTAAGGGGTTTCTGCTGAAATTTTCAAAATCTGTTGGGGATGTGTGGCAAATTTTTCGGCCACTTCAAGGGAACCAGAATAGGGGTTGTCAGCTTTGCAAGGAGAAACCAAGGCACGAGGGAAGATGATAGCTAGGTGGGAGAAGAAGAGATACAGGGGCAAGGGGAGAGAGGAAGGCAGGCTGGCTCATGCAGGCGGCCTGGCTGGCAGCAAGGTGTGCAGGGAAAGGGGGGACTGCTAGTAGGTGAAGAGACTGGTTAGGATGTATCTGGAGGCCATCAAATTGGTGCTGAGGGGTGAGGTGCTGGAGTCTCCTGTCTGGAAAGAATAAGGCAGAGGAGAGCAGTAAAGCTCCTGAGGAGGCATGGGGGGGGTGAGGCACAGGGAGGAGCAGGGCCCCCTCTGCACCCACCCCACCCCAGGATGAGGTGGCCTGGCCATGGCTCCAGGACTGAGGCGGGGCATTGCCTCTGGGTTCATGGCATTATTTTAAAAAAATGAGAGGAGCCTAAATCTCTTACTGTTTAACTGGGGAAACAGGAGCTTAACAGTGAAGAAAAAGTCCTTCTATCTGCCCCCAAAATCAGCTAAGCTCCAGTCAAAGGTTTTACCTGATGCTTTCCTAGTGGCCACCTCTGCCCCATGGGTGACATCCCTGTCTCTGCTTGAGCGTGACAGGGCAGTGAGAGTGCAAAGCACCTCAGAATGATGGGGGGGTATCAGGGAGGGAGGTTTGTACCAGTTAATTAGCAGCACTTTTGTGGTTTCTGCAGTCCACAGTAACCTCCACAAGACCTGCAGTGGAGGAGAGGTATTTGGGGATTGTGGTGGAGGCTGGAAGCTGATTTATTTGAGCTCTTCTTTCTCTGAGCATCAAGTGCATTGCTCCTCTAGCTCTCTTTAGAGACCATGTCATCGACTGTCCCAGCTGGACAGCCCAGTGTCAAAAGGAAGGGAGACTTGCTCATCACTGTCATATAAATCAGGCCCCAAATCTGAGCCCTGTAAAATGTGAGAAAATGAGAGATTCGATTATCCATATGGATCACTCTGGATTTATTCCAGATTGCTTCATTAATAGCAATCAAAGACATCACTTTAATGGATTTTTTTATCCTCAAAATCATGATCATGAGGAATTTGTTCTGGCTATTGATTTTGAAAAGGCTTTTGATTCTCTTCAATAGCCTTAACTTATTTCAGATTTAGGTAACAGTAGGATTTGGTCTTAAATATGTTAGATAGGTCAATCTCCTTTATTCAAATCCACAGTTATGTTAAAACTAATGACCATAGTTTGAAGATGATTTATATACAGAGGCTTAGACAGGAGGGTCCTTTTTCTCTGATACTTTTGCTGTTACAGAGGAGCCTTTGTTTTGGGGCAAATCAGTGTTTTTAAGGGAAAAGTCAGTGATGTTTTCCATTCTGCCCTTAGTTGGAGAATATGTTATTTTTTTAATGAAGATTTTTAGATATTATGCTGGAAGTCACTGAATGTTCATGTTTCTTCTTTGTTAATTGGGGTAAAACTCTTAAAGCCATTAGGCGATTTAAATGCAGCTCTATTTGAGCAATATCCTTTATTGGATCCCCCATTATCCTTTAAACATCTTGGTGTGCAAGGGGATAAAATTAGAAAGAATTTGTTTGCTTTAAATTGCCAGCCTCTGCTTGATAAAACTATTAGCTATTTAGCTAATTGGACTGCTCTTCCATTATCATTAATTGGCAGAATTGATACAATTAAAATGGGGGCTTTATCTAAAGTGTTTGTGTTTTTTCTGAGGTATTCCCATCGAGTTCCCTAACATATTCAGGGAGCCTTACATTCTGCAGTTAGTTTTGTTTTCAGGGTTAGAGGTAAATTTAAGATTAATTTTGAAACTCTGCAGCTTCTCATAGAGTCAGCTGGACTGGCTCCTGCTAATTTTATTGTTGTTTTTGGCTGCCCTGGTACAGCATGTTGTTTCATGATTTAGACAATCCCCAGCATTATACGGCTGTGGAGCGCATGGGGCAGTGCAACAACAGGCTGAGAAAAATCAGGCCCTCAGAGCTCACCCCCTACTTTGCAGAAGGTCACAGCAAGGCTTGCTCCCAGGGCAGTGTCCTGCAAGGTGCTAAACACCCATTATTCCCTGACCCACCAAAGCATTTTAACACAGCCATAACTTTTAAGCACACATACAGGCCCAGTGATGCCAATTAGCTTACTCATACGAGTAAAGTTAAACAAAGGCTGTGCTTAGTTGGGGCCACAGTAATCATCACCTTGTCGGTTTGAGACTCCCACATGAATCCGTTGCAAAATAGCACATGTTCTTCCGCTTACACCTTGGCTGTGCTCTCAGCTGATGCTGCCCTCCAAATGCGCAGGGGGAAGGCACTGGGTTTTGAGCAGAAGCTCTGCCAATCCTTGTCTTCCCCTGTGGTCAAAGCAACAAGAAACCGCACCCTCTGTTCCTGCCATCCCTGGTGGACATGCCGTCTTTTTTAGGCTGCTAGTACAAATTGTGCTTCTCCCTCCTAACACTGGGATTCATGTCAGCCATTAGCCTCAAATAAATGAACGGGCCACAAGAAAATTAAAACCAAATCATGCCTCTATCAAAGGGAGGTCTTAATTGTCAAGTAGGGCCTCTATTGCCAGAACTAGTCATTTGGGTCTGCTTTTTGTATCAGAGGCTAAGAAAACCAGAGGATGATTAATTGGGCAGGACCAAGAGGATGTCACCCCTCCCATACAGCTGGCCAGTGTGGGCAGTTTCTAAATCACACCATAGGGCAGTGGCTAAATCACTGAATGCTACCACTACCTCTGCTTCATCTCCATCACAATTTTATGTAGTGCTGGGGTAGCCACATTTGTTCGTCACCACCCAAACATGCTTTTATACTGGGACTTGCAAGCCATGTAGAGCTGGGTCTATTGCCGTTTAAAGCTGCTTAAATTACCTTGTATCTAAAATATAAAACTGTTTATGCAAAATAATTTTTTAAAATGTTTTATCTACAAAATATATGCAAATATAATTATATATATTTTTAGTAAAAAAAAAAAAATCAGGTCCATTTTCATAGGCGTGACCCAATATGTAATTGACAGGTATGAACACTGGAGCTACCCTGATACAATACTGCCCTGCTTAATTCATTTGAGTCATTGTACTTTTTAGACTACACCAAAGTCATCTCATGAAACACATCATGCTTCATGGGTTAATCCTGATTTAGCTGTGATGCTTTGCTTTTGGGTATTATCTAAATTGTTTTGCCCATCTCTTCTTCATCTTGTCTATCTCGAGTATCATTCTACATGGGTTTCACTCATACATTTATTTGTATTTAAATTATGCATCTCTTTAAGGAGATAGACCCATCAAGTGATACAATACCCCGTGGCACAAAGAATGAGGCATTGTTTACTTTTGCATAAAAAGCCATGAAGATGGAGCACACAGTTTATAGGATACTAATGAATTATTTGGATGTTTGACCTTAAGTCAGACTCAATCCAGCTAAGCTTGCTAACCAATGGAATTTAAGTGTAACAGATAACAGCCCAAGAGGCCACCATATTGTGGATCTAGCTTGCACAGCTTGTCCCTTATTGACAACCTCAGCCGAGCACCTTTGCACTGAGTAGCTGATGAAGTACCTCATCGCAGGCAGTCACAGGGCTGCCTTCTCGCTGCCTCGGGGACAGTGCGTAGCATGGACTAAGGTTGAACTGTTGCTCCATGTCCTAGGACACTCCTTCTAGGGAGAAAGAGAGCACGTGAGTCTCTGGAACTAACAACCTGTCATGTGTCATGAGCACTAAATTCACTGTAACGAAAGTCACCTTGGGCTGAAGGGCTTGTTGCAGCTCCCTCAGGACGAATGTGCACTCCCACGAGTTCCGGTAGAAACCCCACACTCCCACTGACTTCCCCGTGGCGCAGGGAAAGAGGAGGGGGGAGCAGAAACAAAACCCCTTAGAATAAGAGACTAAAAGACAACTACCTCAGAGTACTAAATGCACTGATCCTGTGCTGATTTATATTTCTCGATTAATTGCAGTAAATAAGGAGCATCACACTGGTATAAAACTCACGTGAAGGAGATGAGAACCAAGCCCAGTGGGAACAGAAGAGCTACAATGCAGGAGCCAGTCCTCCTAGTGCAACGTTTAAGGTATATTAAAGTCAAAACCTCCTTAATGCAAGCAGTGCTGTTTATTTGCTTCCATCAGCTGTGAATTTGGCTTACTGTCACCAGTACAAGAAGAGTCCAGAACAAGGGACATTCCTGGGTTGAAACATTACTGTGGCATAGCAACGCTTTTTCCTCATTTGAAAGTAGAGATATAACTCTGTATATCATTAACTAAGACAATAATAAATTAATACAATAGCCAAGTAATAGTGCTGTAATGCTTTCATGTATGAATTGGAATGTGAATACTGAGCTTTTCATTTCATGGTTGAAAAATACATGAGTTGACCCAAATATTAATTTCTGCATTTCAATCATTTACATATCATGGGTCAATAATCATTTCTTGCACAAATGACTTTTCAAATGAGAAGCAGTATATTGTAATGGTCTATCATATTTACAAATATCTCATTGTTTTCCCAACTTAGCACTCAGTATTTAAAATATACTGGACCAGATATTGTTTGCCAAATACAAGACAAAAATGTCTCATGTAAAATGCAGAGACTATTTTCTTTTACTATTATCCATAATTTATAATGTTCATAAACCATGGAGTGGCACGCCCCTGCCCCTGGCAGGCCCAGGCCCCACTTTGGAACAGGCATGGTTTTCCAGCAATGGTTCAGGAGACCTGACACCTCTCTCTGCTCTTTCCTGACCTCAAAAATCTCACCCCTTTGAGGAGCAATCCCTCTGAAGATCCGGCACTGTCAGAAGGGCTAATGGTGGGGGTTTTGAGAAGTTTGATACATCCCAAGATTTCTTTGCAGCATGCAATGACATCCAACAAAATGCCTAGGGTGTCTTCTTTCAATTACTTCACAAAGCTAAAATAATATGAATAAGCTTGCTTTTTACTTACCGGTGTTGAACTTAGTTTATCATTTCAGGCTATTCATTGTTTCCTCATATTCTTCCACCCCTTTATTAACCAACATATCCCAACAGAAACCTTGTGTCGTGGATTAAATAGTGTTCAAGTCCTGAATTAATCAGGGACTCACACAACTTATATAAGCTGCCCAGCAAGATGAATTTACACATCTGCCTTTTCCCCTAATTATAATTCCAGAGGTTGAATGTCAACAGCATATGGGTATATCCTCATAGAGGCATGCAAACACACACATACAGGCGCACACACTGTACATTAATCTCTCTTGGCTTATCTGTTGCTGTCTTTAATTTGTATACTTCAAAATTGAGTGGTGAGGTCATTTATTAGACTGTTTCTGTGAGTTTTATGTAGTGATAAGAAAGCAGTAACATGCAATTTGTTTTTATAGAACTCACTTTTGTAAGTATGATCTAATATTTCCTTTCTTTAACTGAACAGTGAGGAAGAAGATCTTTCAGAGCTAACTAAGAGTTAACTGGCTACATTTCAACTGTCACCATTGTCTTACATCTACATAGAGAGCAGGAGAGAGCCAGAGAGGTGTAAGTACAGCAGGCCACTGGGAAAAAACATTTATAAGTAGAAATTTCTCCTCAGAAGCCTCAGAGCAAATCTTTCCAGTTTGTCTTGATTTTTTCTTTCCCTATTTTTTAAACACAACGTGTGGTGGAAAAGATTGTTATTATCCAAAGGACCTTACTTGCTGGCTCACTGCATCTCTGTTTATGAAATGCCATAACAAAAGTGAGCTCACGCTTGTGTGCTTCCAATGCGTGATGTTCCTGTGTGCCAGATGGGCACTTTCATGACTGTATGAGCGTGGATTATTTCATTTCCTACATCTGGGACTCCAAATGGCTGCACAGAATGCCACAGGAGAGAGGCACAGATCTTCAGCTGGGGAAACCTACCTTCACAGGGGAACCAGCTACATCAGAGGGGATGAGGCAGAGAAGCCCCAAGTGATATCTGAAAGTTCATATAAACCAGGGCCATAAGGGAAACCTTTAGAACCAGGAACAAGACAAAAATAAACAATAACTAATGCTGGATGTCAACTGCAGAGAGGGGGGAGGGAAAATAAACCATAAGCAGTTTCTTGTCTGGCCACAGAAGATGTGTTTGGAATGCTGTTTTGTATTTCAGCTCAGAAACTCTACTGTGACCTTCAGATATCGCTGGGTATTACAAGTTCTACAGATAACCAGAGAGAAATATCCCAAGGAGAGCTGGCATATACCATGCCATCCTAGTTAATGTTGACTGCATATTGCTCCCAGCCCATTCCAGAACTGTGACCAGGCAGCCTTGTAAAAACACTGCAAAATCCTACAGTAACAGTCAGGAATGCTACAGTTTGTCATAAAGCTATTGCAGGATTTGGGATAATTACTTGTTTGTTTGTAGGATAAAAGGGTGCTTTCCTTTTTATTTTTTTAAGCCCAAAACAATGAGAGCAGATCCTCAGTATAGTGAGGACCTGGCTCACTACACTTCTGCAGTATATGTTGCATTTCAGAGCCAGCAAACAGGAGGAGATAGTAAGAAGAGATGGAATAGCCTGGTCCTGTATGTTTGATTGAATTAGCTGTAGCAGAAAAAAATATAGTTAAGCCAGTGGCTTCCTTAAGATGAAAGAGAGCAAGCCCCCAAAAGAGAACAAATGGGAAAAGTAATGAACAAAAGAAAGTAAGAGCTTGTGACACAAAGTAAGAAAAATAAACAGCAGTTGACTTAACTATTTTGCATAAGATATTTACAAACCACAGCATATTACTGTTTGCTTTATGCATTTTCACATCCTGCTCAGTTTAAAGCAGTAATTTTCTGCAAGGACAACAGAGGGAAAAAAAATGCTTTACACTGCTTATATTAATTACATTTTTTCATTACCCATCATGTTTTCTACAGGCTTGTGTATTATTACTGTAAAATGTAATGAAACAGAAAAAGAAGAAAGAATGGACTTCTGGGAAATTTTCCAATTCTTGAAATGCAATGTTAATTGAGTGCTATTTTTAGGTCATCACAGATAGAGCTGAACCCATTGCCATCAGTGCACAGAATGGGGACAGCCCAGGTGCAACACAAACTGGGTGAGGGTATCAGTTTCTACTGATGGAGAAAAAGGGAGAGAAACTAAGTCCCCAGAGAGGTGGTTCTTGTCAGGTTTGGGGCATTTTCTATTTCTCAATGTAAAGTTCTCAAAGCAGAAATGAAAGGGAAGGGTGCGGAGCTGGCATGGGTCCAGGACCCACCATGACCATGGACACTCCTGAAGGAGACCCAGTGACTCCTATGACAGGAGGGCAGAGCAAATGAAAGGGAGAAGCTCTCTCTGGTTTGGTGGCTGACTTCCAGCTCTGGAAGGGAGGGCACTCTGAAAGTCAACATAAAATAAAGTCCCCCAAAAGGTATCAGAAACGTGATCCCTCTAATTTATAGATCTCCTAAAAGGCTGCCAAAAATCAATTATTTTAATTTGTATATAGTGCAGCCATGGACTGATTCAGGTTCTTTTGAAGTATTTTTAAACAGCCATTGCACAAAGCCATCCTCTTTCCCATATGCAAAAAAAATGAATTGAAAACCACAATTTCTCACAGTTGCTTTGATCACGAGAAGAGACACACAGGACTCTGCAAGCAAATCTGAGGCCCCCCGCTAAATCCTTTAACTGGGTACCTTTACTGTTAGTCCCAAGAATCAGTGCAGCTCTACTGCTCCTGTATTACTTGCCTTCTCTGCCAAAGAGTGCAGGGAAGGTGTTTGAGCCCCTAACAGCTTGTGAAGACCAGAGGAAATAGTTATTGGTACTAGTGGGTGGGTGGAGGTTCCCTTTGAAACAGAAGTGGAAAATCTTTGGTGTGCACTTATCAAGGCCCAAATGAAAGAGGAGGGAGCATCCTGCATGGGGGAAGCCAATATTATCTCCACAAAGCTGTTAATTTTCTGTATTGCACAGTGCTACTGTAAAAGCAAGAGTCTAATACAAACATTTTAGCAGCCATTCTAAATCACCATGTAACGTGTTTTGGAACAACTGAGATTAACCCAAACAGTTTTCTACCCACTTTGGCCCCATGCAAGTAACAATCTCAAAAAGCAGTCACGACCAGATGGTAGAATTACCAAGACAGCACATCCAGTTCTTCTGTTTGTTTCGGTGCTACTGGAGAGTTGGTAGCCCATCTGTAGGTATAAGGGAGACCTCTCCACCCATATTGGCCCAGGTCATCAAAGGCAATTTGGGCAGGATCCTAAACAAAGACACTTAAGCACTCAAATTCCTGAGATGATCTGGTCCCTTTCACCTTGGAACAAATAGCTTGCATTCTGGCCTTTTCTTTATTCACTACAAGTTTCTTTGCTTTTCTGTGGTTCTGTTAGTCACTTGAGGGTCCAGGCTTACCCTTTTTCCAATCTAAGTTTAAGAATCCCGAATATGCCCAAGGGCCCCATGAAATAGCAGGCATCAGTGCTCCCCTGGGCAAGGCAGCGTGGCTCTCCTTGACCTATGCAGTAGCATGGACCTCAGCTATTCATCATGAACTTGTCTTCACTTCTTGACTATCTTCAGATCTCTGCCCTGCCCTTAAGTCACATAAACTGTGACTTACCAAAATACCACCTCAGTGCATTCCAGATGTGTCTCCCCACCCATTCCCCGGCAGATTTGACACTGGTATAGAAGTGTTACGGATTTGCCTGGCAAGGCTTAGATGGATAAAAAAACAAAGCAAAGCAAAACACAAACTGAAGAGTTAGTTTGCTCTCCAAACATCTCTAGTGCTAAGATAGAAGTGATAAATCATAAATATAAGCCAACATGATTTTCTCTTATCTGACACATTGAATTAAGACTGTTGCGCTCAAACACTTACAGCAAAATTGACAAACACTTCCTTTTAGGAATGCTGCATCGAAGCTATTAACTTTTATAGTCAGAGACCATTTAAAGCCAAAGCAAGGCATGTGCATTAGCACACACTGCCACGCACCTGCACACAAGGCATATGAACTGTGATACTCTGTTTGCAAATCAAGAAAGAAATCCTACTCCTTTTGACTATGCTTGTCCTACCTCCAGCAGTGGTGCCAGGATTTGGACTTCAGTTAGCCCAGCCAAGTGGCCCCAGCTTGTTGCAGCCTCACCATGGGCCTTAGCTCATTATTGGCTTGTCTGCACTTCATCAAGACCAATCTCAAGCCTGACAGCTAACCCCATACTTTTGTATCTCACCATGACACACTCCTTTTTGTATTGAGATTAGAGTTATTTCCCTTTGCTAGGAATATTGATCTGGATCCACAGCCCTCCAATCGAGAGTCACAACATTTTTCCACCAAGGACCGAGTTTTGTTCTTTCACATGGATTCAGTTTTCCTCAGCGCCCCAAGTTGTTCTTGTAAGCAGAAGCCTAGAAATAGCAGGGGTCCTTTGCAGACGAGAGCAATTACATTTTTTGTAGTGGGATGATAGGAGCAAGTGGTGGAGGCTATGCAAGAAGCAAAGGGAGCCATGAAACCATAAAGTCTCCCGGAGCATGGACAGTCTGACCCAAGACAGCTGGATCCCACTACATCACCCCTAGGGGAATGCCCCCCATGTGAGCCAGCCCCTTCAATGCTCAAGCTACCGAGGAAAAGGCAGTAAATTAGTTTATTCCAAGTCAAACCCACTGCCTAAATCAGGAAGTCAGTATTCAAATGGCAATTCAGACTTAAGATAATGTCCTAAGATACATGTAGCCACTGATTTCCATGGGAATTTTGCCATGGCTTTCACCAGGACTAGGATTTAATCTCTGGGAGTTTTCATTTTTCCACTTGATTAGCTGGCACCTGTCCTCTATTGAAAGACGGTCACGGTGCACCTGAAGAATTGCAGTAATAAGCTGGTCAAGGAGGCTTTGTAGGATGGACCCATGGAGACTGCAGTCATTTGACTGGATCAATAGGTGGGATTTCATCAGAGAGAGGGGATTCAAATGTCACTTTGAAAATTTCACTTCAATGTGTTCATTTTCTGTTTCGGCTGTTGGGAATGGCCTGTAGATTTAAAACTCTGACTCAGAGCAGGAGACATGAGGATCCATTAATTCTTATGAAAAAAAAAATGCCATTCCAGGCCATAGCCCTAACATAAATGAATTTGGCATGTTCAGGAGTGGACCATCACTTCCATGATGAAATCAATGGATATAATCTAAGCTTTGGTCAGATGAGGCCTCAAGCTTGCAGACCATCCACCAAATGTTTATTAGTGTTTAGAAGGTTAGATAGGTACTGACTGCAGCCCAGTGCTTTCAAAGAGTTTAGCTGTCTTGATCTGAGGAAGTAACAGGCAACTGTGCTTAACAATGTTTGAAGCTTTGGGATTTTCAAAAGCCCATGTGTTCCCAACTCCCAATGGCAACAAGGAGCCTGGAAGCTTTAAAAACCTGAAGTAGGCAGTGATCCATATCCAGAGGTGCTCAAATATCTGTGGAAATCTGCCTCTAAGTTATCCAGCAGCCCCATCCTTCCGGGTCATATTTGGAACCACGAGCACTTTACACAACACTACGCAGACTCTGCTCCTTCGCATAGCTGTGGGCAAAAAAGGAAGGAAAACGTATTATGGACCTCAACTGACAGGAAAATGCCATAAGCAATGGTGATGTGCTAGCCAGGATGTTTGAAGTTGCCATTGTATACATCAGATGCAGAACCCAATCAAGCCGGGGTAATTACATTCTCTGATTTAAAGGTTTTGTGGATGCAAAGCTTCCCACCCTGCTTCCCAGCCTCCGTGTGTCCCCTGTCAAGGATCTGCAGTGCTGCAGGTGAAGAAGCCCTACTAGGCAACATGGTCTGCATGCATGGGCTCAAAGGCTTTGACTGCTATAGCATTGACACCCAATTCACGTTACACCCAGGAGAAGCCAGATGCCAAACTGGGTGTCCATGCTCACACGTGAGCCTTTGAAACAGAAAATGTAAGTGGGCCAGCTCCTGAATACTTTTGTAGATGTGCCAGCATGTGACCTGTGTGGTCCCCTTGCAGTCCTACCCAGGCTAGATTTGAGAGGAGGCAGTGTTCTCACCCAAGAGGATGGACATTTGTGATCTAACCGATTAACTCTGTATTATCCAGGAGGGTGCTCACAGCCAGACAGTGAAATGCTTCTAAAGAACAAATCCCAGAATGACCTGTGCTGCGCACACATGGTGCTGCCTCTGACCCTGCACTCCTGCCAGCCCGGGGAGAAGAGTGGGCTTTGGAGTCATCAGCTCTGGGCATCAGGGATTTTGAAGTAATACTAGAAGAAGGTGGCTAATTCTCCAGTCTGTTTTACTGCTTGTATGCCAGTGAAACACTGTTGAAGTCAGTGGAGTTGCACTGCCAGAAAACCCAAAACAACAGAGCAAGTATCCAGCTCGATATATTTAATGTCGATAAAGTTAATAATGTCAACAGAGTCCAGAGCAGCAGGCAGGACTGACCCCTGGCCTCTCTGATTTGCCTCAGTAGATCTCACCCTAACCCTATTATTTTCCTCAAGTTTTTTTACCTTGTAATCTTCCTGGGTGTCATGAGAATAAAGTTCACTTCCCAGGTAACTCCTCAAACCCAATCATATCCCTGGTTAAATATTGGGATTGGGATAAAGAATACCATGCTAAAAGGTATCCTTTGAAATGGGGCACTGTGCATAAAAAGGCCTGCCGGGTTCCTGTCAGAAGGGTTAGCTGAAGACTGAGGGACTGGAAACACTGACTGCAGCCTATTTCTTTTTTTCTATTTATTAATCCACTTTGTCCAAACAATATGAACATTTGGTGCATTTAGCTCTAAATATGTCAAATGCTCCTTTAGGAAACAACTTCTAAAACCTAAAATCATCTCTTAAGATCAAATTCATTGCCTGAGCTCAAAATTATTCTTCTCTACACAAATAAACACACACACTCGTGTACTTTGTCTGCACTGCAGGAACTGTCCTGGGATAGCACTGTGCTGTCTGTGGAGCCCTGCTAAAAAGCCTGGCTTTCTCATACTGAAAGAGTGCTGCAAATATTAACACATTGTTGACAGGGGGTTGGGGGGCAAGAATGATTATCCCAGTATGTAACAAATCTAAAAATAAATTGGCTTCATTTTCACCTATTGCAGACCAATAGGGGTAAAACAACTTTAATTAGTGTAACAGGACAATAGGAATGAAATTGGCTTGGTCACAAGATTTTTGCAGGATGACACTGATGGTATTACTATCCAACTTCAAAGATTTGGAAAGATGTGGCTGCTAACACTGGAGAATAGGAACCTGTTTTTCATCAACTAGGCTGGCCTGACAAATTAAGTCTGTGGAGTCATTAGATTAAGATAAGAGCTTATCTCCTAGACTGACATTTATTCAGAGGTTTTTATGCTGCTCAGCTAGTAATTAGTGCAGTTGAATTTTTAACGCTGCTTTGTCCAGTCATTTGACAAATTTGAAATATATACAGTTTTGATTAAAGAAATAACTAAAGTCCAAGCATACAAAATTATTAACTTGGAAAGGTTTTAATTTCTGGAAGAGTTGAGATGATGCTAAAAATCTTCAAGCAGGTCAGAAGTGCTTCTGCTGTTGACTCATTTCCATACTCAGATTGAGAGGCTCCTTAAACTAAATTTTTAGGCACTAAGCAGCAGATATCTGTAGCAAATCTGTAATTTCTTTCATGCCCATCCATTTTGTAATTCTGCTGCTTTACAGGGGCAGGAATATGGTGAAGGCTGCACTCCTGCTCATTAACGCTTGTCTGCCTCCTTCGGCACTCAGGTTGGGATTTTGGGGCGGCAGAGTTTCAAAAGGATTATTCTCTCATATGGCTGATTTCATGGGATAAGGTTTATTTTTCCTGTCCTAATTTTCTTGTAATAACAGATGGATTTTTCCACAGTAAAGCAATGCATTACTTTTGGACATGTTTTAACATTGCTTTAGACTAACAAATCTCACTTTTTTTTTAAACAGTTCATTTTGAGTAACTGAAGATCAGAATTGGATTAATAATCAGTGATTAAATGGATGAGTGTTTGTTTATGAACTTTGACAGGTTTGTTACAGCTACATCCTGTTATTGCTGTTGCAGCATTTGTTTTGTCCGAAGTGCAGCCATCTCAGCATCTATGGTTGTTACCTTTAGAAATACCCAGGCAAGGGGAGTTCATAATTGTAAATTATAGTTCATCGAACTACTTTATTCCTATGATTACTGGCTTTCATAAAAAAAAAAAAAAAAGAGAGAGAGAGAAAAGCATGGACTGTGGAAAGACCCAGATGATGTCAGACTGCCTGTTTGGAAAATAGACTGTCCTTTACATTTTACACCTTACTGCCATGACCCTGAAATCCATGGACTCACAGGCCCACAGCAGTTGGTTGCAGAGGGCAACTGGTGTTGCCATTTGCCCGCACTTCTGAGCCTGAAGCAGCAGTGGTGGAGCAGGTCATGGGCTCTCAGCCCAACTGGGACCAGGATCTACATGCTGCCTTTTCATGTCCACTTCTGTGGGTTTGGGGTTTCCTGGCATTTATATGACCACAAAGCATGAGAGGTGTTAAGCACCTGGCAAGCACAACAGCTCTTCTGCGGTGCCATGGATGGGAAGGGAGGCACGAGGCAGGAAGTGATTTCAGAGCTTTGCATAGCCAGGAGTGAAACCCCACTGCCCTCCATTTTCTGAGCCAGACCCCCAACCTAGACCTGCCCTGACTCCTGTCTTGAGGCAGATGCTTTCAGTTCTCTGTGATGGTAAGACCCCCTGATACTTCCCACTGGAAGTGTGAAACCCTATATAGTAAAGTTAAGCTCCAAGACAATCACTGCCACTGGGCACCCCACCATCCCTGGTCTGCAGGTGAGACCTCCTCAGCTTATGGTCAAGAGCACCTAGATGTGGAGACGGAGACAATATATGTTGCAATGCTCATAAAATGGCCTGGAAAGAAATTTGCATCAAGCTGAACCACTTGCATCAACCCCCCCAAACTTCAAGTACTGTTGGGCAGACCAATTTTTTACCCTCTAAATTTTAGCTATTAATGCTGCCTTTGCTGTCAAGCAAGTCAAAAATACCACATAACTCTCAATGTATAACTCACTTCCTGGCTGGGATGGCCCAGCAGAGAGAAGTGAAACCCGTTCCTGGACCTTGGGTAAGTGTGAGGGGAAGACCCAATTCCTGATGTCTCCAGGGAGGAGCATGGCCTGAATAGAGGAAGAGGGGAGGATTTAAATTCAAGCTCCCCAGGATTTGTGGCAGCAGCGTCCCTATTTTCCTGGGTTTGTTTACTTTCCCGTGTTGTGCATTGCTATGTCATCCATTGCTACAGAAGCTGGATTGTGTCAGCACTACCCAGGCAAGCTTCAGTCTGTTAGGCTCTTAGATAAAAGGGGAAAAGTTGCCATCACCCCCACACACACATGCAGACACAAAACCAAAGAAAGCCCACACCTTTGGGACAAAACCCCAGTTAATATGAAACTATTAACATCTCCTTTTGATGGGCTGTGAAGATAACAGCATACAGGTGTCTCGATGTTGTCTGCCACAGCTGTCCATCAACAGTGCTGGCTCATGGGGCAGTTCCCTGGCCCCGGAGCCATTTCTGACACCTCCTAGGCTGCCACCAATCTGTGGGGTTTTGTTTTACAGACTGCGGCCATCCTCCTGTACTTCCATGAGAGATACCATTGACCTGCACCTTTGCCTTGGGTCAACAATTTAAAGACAACTGCTGCTTGATGGTGCACGCAAAATGAATTATTAGTCTTGGTTCTGGCCTAAGTGTCTAGAGACTGAGACCTTCGCTGGCCCCACACAGAAGGCCACAGACTGACAGAAGCACTAGGAAAAGAGAAGTCCCAACAGGTCAAGGGAAGGGGCATTGCAGACTAATAAACTCCGTTACTACAAGGAGAACTTTGTTCAACTTCTGATGCCAGAAAGCACAGCCTAGACTGGCAGGTAAATCTCCCTGAAGATAGCGGAAATAGAGGTTAGAGCACCATATTTATCTCAGGATACTTAGTAAATAGTGAGATACTGCAAAAAGAGAAATGGAAATTTAGCAGCAGGAAGGTGTCATTGAATGGCAATAACAGTACAACCATGCTTTACTCTGCCTTCCATTTGCAGCGTCCCACTCTCAGGTGGATGATTGCTCTTCAGCATTTGGCCAAGGTCACACAGGTGACAGAATTTTTTCTCAAGTTTCTAGTGTTCCTGAGCAATTTTTAAAATGAGAGAAAAGGGCAATAACTTTTTTTAACTGGCAAATATGTTTTCAGTGTCACCAGAAAATGCTGCCTGTCAACTTAGACATTACTCTCATTTTGTTTTCATAGCTTTTGGCTTCTAAGTTTGGTACAAAAGGTACTCATGTCCAAGAAAAAAAATATACTTGCCCTTTTTAACTGGATTCCATAGGCTGAAATTTATCCATGGTAAATGTTTCACAGTACAGTAAATTATACAGCAGGTTCCACACAAACATCCTTTACTCTCTGAAATGAAGGTGAGCACTTTTAGTAGCACAAGTACATGGTATAGCCATCCAGCTGTTTGTGTTTTCCCCAGGCATTCAACACTTCTCACAAATAACTACACTTTGCACTTCTATAACACACATCCTGTGACCCCATAGGGCAACTGCAAAGGTGGGGTAAACGCCTCTATTTCTATTTTATAGGTACTTAGCACTTCTGAAATGCAAGCTCAAGGCAGGTTGTGTTGAACATCTAAGCTTGGAGAAGTCTTTCTGGAAAGCTGATGGAAATTATTTGCTCAAATATTAGTAGTAAGTCAAGTGGTCAGCAGTCAATGTGACTGTTGGAAAGTGGGTTCCCTCGCAACATGTGAAATTCCCTCTCCAATAGCCCATTTTGTTTTTCTGTTGTACAGTATTCATTAAACCCTTTGCTGTGACATGCCATTGCCAGTGTGCCAAATCCTGAGCAAATCACATCCTCTGTTCTTCTGTAGCAGATTTGTGAGATAATCTATTATAGATTAATCATTTCAGTCTTATGGTGCAATGTCAAAAATAAATTGGGGTTATGAAGCTGGAGGGGAGCCACTTGGGGGGTGGTGTGTTCTCATTGACACGCCTTATTTGACTTTGAAAACAGTGTCATGATGAGATTTTCGAAGCTGATTGTTAGCCCATGGAATCCAAATCACAAGGTAAAAATGCTGTGGACTAAGTTTTCATCTCCACAAATATCAGCTCAATGTTGAACGGTAGATGATTTTGGGGCTATTTCCTTCCCTCTCCTCACAACATGAAATGCATCTGGGCTGAGCCATTGCATCTCTTTAGAATAATAGATGGCAGAAGAATAAATAGAATAAAATAAAAGCCAACCCCTTTTAAGGACTGAATATCTGCTGGAGATGGAGGTATCCAACCCAGGAAAATAATACAGGCCAGGAATACAGCCAAATATATTGTATGAATATATTCATTTGCATAATTTTAAAGATTCTCTAACATTTTATAAGCTCCCAAATGTCACACAGTGAATAATTTGCCTAGTACTGTAGTCCTTGTTACACTCCCAACTGAATCACAGCAGGTCCTTGGTGACTCTAAACCAGAGCAAGGGTTAGTGCATAGGGAGACACTGTTCTCCCCCTTAGCTCCCTAGTCTCTTCTGCAAGACAGGAAGATCCACAATCCTCTCTGAATTGAGTATGAACTGAGAAATGAGACATTTAGTTCCACCTGTGCTGCCATGTACCATCCACCTGGACAGGTGGCTTTATCCTGCCATCAGTTATTGAATGCAAACCTACAGTGACTTCATGACATGCTTTACCTTCCTAAGGATGGCAGAATATTGCAGGGAATGGAAAAGCACTATTTTCGTTTCAGATTCTTTTGCTTGGGTGCAAAGTAAATCAAGCCAGACTCCATGCTGAGTGATATATCATATAAACCCTCAATGAGATATGTATCCAACGATTTGTTTTTCACTACGGTAGCTTTTCACAATCCATAAGTCAGATGGAACGTAGAGAGATTTCCTAGCTTGAAATGCAAAGCGATTTTTTTTAAGATATGCTGGGGATTTTTTCCATACCAAGAACAGTTGCTGGAGAATACAGCTGCAAACATGTGCCAGAGCATATTCACTAATGATTTACTCAAAAGATATG